>NW_026016928.1:0-44418 GCF_020379485.1 Brassica napus | reverse complement strand
ATAAAAGTGGAGAGAAACCACAAGACGTGAATAATAAATCTCATAGGAGTTGGGATGAAGAAAGTTATCCCACTTTCTAATCAGGTGATTCAGTTTCCCAGTTTGGGAATAGGACAGCTTCTCGTCGTTCCCAATCAAACAGGATTGAATCACTTTGTAGAAGCTTGATTTGGATACATAAAGGTGGAGAATCCCAGAAGTTGAATAAATCTCATAGGAGTTGGGATGAAGAAGTTATCCCACTTTCTAATCAGGTGATTCCAGTTTCCCAGTTTGGGAATAGGACAGCTTCTTCGTCGTTCCATCAAACCAGGATTAATCATTGTAAGAAGCTTGATTTGGATACATAAAGTGTTGGAGAATCACCAGGAAGTTGAATAAATCTCATAGGAGTTGGATGAAGAAGTTTATCCCACTTTCAATCAGGTTGATTCCAGTTCCCAGTTTGGGAATAGGACAGCTTCTTCGTCGTTCCAATCAAACCAGGATGAATCACTTGTAAGAAGCTTGATTTTGGGATAAATAAAGTGGTGGAAAAACACCAGAAGTTGAATTAATCTCATAGGAGTTGGGATGAAGAAGGTATCCCACTTTCAAATCATGGTGATTCCAGTTTCCCAGTTTGGGAATAGGACAGCTTCTTCGTCGTTCCAATCAAACCAGGATGAATCACTTTGTAAGAAGCTTGATTTGGATACATAAAGGGTTGGAGAATCACCAGGAAGTTGAATAAATAAATCTCATAGGAGTTGGGATGAAGAAAGAAGTTATCCCACTTTAATCAGTGATTCCAGTTCCCGTTTGGGAATAGGACAGGTTCTTCGTCGTTCCAATCAACCAGGATGAATCACTTGTAAGAAGCTTGATTGGATACATAAAATTGTGGAGAAACACCAAGATTTAATAAATCTCATAGGAGTTGGGATTGAAGAAGTTATCCCACTTTCTAATCAGGTGATTCCAGTTTCCCAGTTTGGGAATAGGACAGCTTCTTCGTCGTTCCAATCAAACCAGGATGAATCACTCTTGTAAGAAGCTTGATTTGGATACATAAAGTGTGGCGAATCACAGGAAGTTGAATACATCTCATAGGAGTTGGCTGAAGAAAGTTATTCCCACTTTCTAAATCCGGGTGATTCCAGTTTCCCAGTTTGGGAATAGGGGCAGCTTCTTCGTCGTTCCAATCAAACCAGGATGAATCACTTTGTAAGAAGCTTGATTTTGGAAACCAAAAGTGGTGAAGAATCACCAGGAAGTTGAATAAATCTCATTAGAGTTGGCATGAAGAAGTTATCCCACTTTCTAATCAGTGATTCCAGTTTCCCAGTTTGGGGAATAGGACAGCTTCTCTTCCCGTCGTCCATAACACCAGGATGAATCACTTTTGAAAAGCTTGATTTGGATACATAAAGTTGGGAGAATCACCAGAAGTGAATAAATCTCATAGGAGTTAGGAATGAAGAAGTATCCAACTTTCTAATCAGGTGATTCCAGTTTCCAGTTTGGGATAGGACAGCTTCTTCGTCGTTCCAATCAAACCAGGATGAATCACTTTGTAGAAGCTTGATTTGGATACATAAAATGGTGGAGAATCACCAGGAAGTTGAATAAATCTCATAGGAGTTGGGCTGAAGAAGTTATCCACTTTCTAATCAGGTGATTCCAGTTTCCCAGTTTGGGAATAGGACAGCTTCTTCGTCGTTCCAATCAAACCAGGATGAATCACTTTGTAAGAAGCTTGATTTGGATACATAAAGTGGTGGAGAATCACCGGAAGTTGATAAATCTCATAGGAGTTGGGAGAAGAAAAGTTATCCCACTTTCTAATCAGGTGATTCCAGTTTCCCAGTTTGGGAATAGGACAGCTTCTTCGTCGTTCCAATCAAACCAGGATGAATCACTTTGTAGATAAGCTTGATTTGGATACATAAAGTGGTGGAGAAACACCAGGAAGTTGAATAAATCTCATAGGAGTTGGGATGAAGAAGTTATCCCACTTTCTAATCAGGTGATTCCAGTTTCCCAGTTTGGGAATAGGCCAGCTTCTTCGTCGTTCCAATCAAACCAGGATGAATCACTTTGTAAGAAGCTTGATTTGGATACATAAAGTGTTGGAGAATCACCAGGAAGTTGAATAAATCTCATAGGAGTTGGGATGAAGAAGTTATCCCACTTTCAAATCAGGTGATTCCAGTT
Organism: Brassica napus; assembly: GCF_020379485.1. NCBI lineage: Eukaryota > Viridiplantae > Streptophyta > Magnoliopsida > Brassicales > Brassicaceae > Brassica > Brassica napus. Next base: position 42,222 of record NW_026016928.1, on the reverse strand, counting down.
TCCCAGTTTGGGAATAGGACAGCTTCTTCGTCGTTCCAATCAAACCAGGATGAATCACTTTGTAAGAAGCTTGATTTTGATACATAAAATGGTGGAGAAACACCAGGAAGTTTAATAAATCTCATAGGAGTTGGGATGAAGAAGTTATCCCACTTTCAAATAAGGTGATTCCAGTTTCCCAGTTTGGGAATAGGACAGCTTCTTCGTCGTTCCAATCAAACCAGGATGAATCACTTTGTAAGAAGCTTGATTTGGATACATAAAGTGTTGGAGAATCACCAGGAAGTTGAATAAATCTCATAGAGTTGGGATGAAGAAGTTATCCCACTTTCTAATCAGGTGATTCCATTTCCCAGTTTGGGAATAGGACAGCTTCTTCGTCGTTCCAATCAAACCAGGATGAATCACTTTGTAAGAAAAGCTTGATTTGATAACTAAAATGGTGGAGAAAAACACCAGGAAGTTGAATAAATCTCATAGGAGTTGGATATGAAGAAGTTATCCCACTTTTCAATCAGGTGATTCCAGTTTCCCAGTTTGGGAATAGGACAGCTTCTCCGTCGTTCCAATCAACCAGGTGAATCACTTTGTAAGAAGCTTGATTTGGATACATAAAGTGTGGAGAATCACCAGGAAGTTGAATAAATCTCATAGGAGTTGGATGAAGAAGTTATCCCACTTTCAATCAGGTGATTCCAGTTTCCCAGTTTGGGAATAGCCAGCTTCTTCGTCCGTATCCAATCAAACCCGGATGAATCACTTTGTAAGAAGCTGATTTTGATACAAAAATGTGGAGAAACACAGGAAGTTGAATAAATCTCATAGGAGTTGGGATGAAGAAGTTATCCCACTTTCAAACAGGTGATCCAGTTTCCCAGTTTGGGAATAGGACAGCTTCTTCGCGTTCCAATCAAACCAGGATGATATCACTTGTAAGAAGCTTGATTTGGACATAAAGTGGTGGAGAATCACCAGGAAGTTGAATAAATCTCATAGGAGTTGGGATGAAGAAGTTATCCCACTTTCTAATCAGGTGATTCCAGTTTCCAGTTTGGGAATAGACAGCTCTTCGTCGTTCAATCAAACCAGGATGAATCACTTTGTAAGAAGCTTGATTTGGATACATAAATGGTGGAGAATCACCAGGAAGTTGAATAAATCTCATAGGAGTTGGGATGAAGAAGTTATCCCATTTCTAATCAGGTGATTCCAGTTCCCAGTTTGGGAATAGGACAGCTTCTTCGTCGTCCAATCAAACCAGGATGAATCACTTTGTAAGAAGCTTGATTTGGATACATAAAGTGTGGAGAATCACCAGGAAGTTGAATAAATCTCATAGGAGTTGGGATGAAGAAGTTATCCCACTTTCTAATCAGGTGATTTCCAGTTTCCCAGTTTGGGAATAGGACACTTCTTCGTCGTTCCAATCAAACCAGGATGAATCACTTTGTAAGAAGCTTGATTTGGATACATAAAGTGGTGGAGAATCACCAGGAAGTTGAATAAATCTCATAGGAGTTGGGATGAAGAAGTTATCCCACTTTCAAATCAGGTGATTCCAGTTTCCCAGTTTGGAATAGACAGCTTCTTCGTCGTTCCAATCAAACCAGGATGAATCACTTTGTAAGAAGCTTGATTTGGATACATAAAGTGGTGGAGAAACACCAGGAAGTGAATAAATCTCATAGGCGTTGGATGAAGAAGTTCCCACTTTCTAATCAGGTGATTCCAGTTTCCCAGTTGGGAATAGGACAGCTTCTTCGTCGTTCCAATCAAACCAGGATGAATCACTTTGTAAGAAGCTTGATTGGATACATAAAGTGGTGGAGAATCACCAGGAAGTTGAATAAATCTCATAAGAGTTGGGATGAAGAAGTTATCCCCACTTTCTAATCAGGTGATTCCAGTTTCCCAGTTTGGGAATAGGACAGCTTCTTCGTCGTTCCAATCAAACCAGGATGAATCACTTTGTAAGAGCTTGATTTGGATACATAAAGTGGTGGAGAAACACCAGGAAGTTGAATAATCTCATAGGAGTTGGGATGAAGAAGTTATCCCACTTTCTAATCAGGTGATTCCAGTTTCCAGTTTGGGAATAGGACAGCTCTCTTCTCGTTCCAATCAAACCAGGATGAATCACTTTGTAAGAAGCTTGATTTGGATACATAAAATGTGGAGAAACACCAGGAGTTGAATAAATCTCATAGGAGTTGGGATGAAGAAGTTTATCCCACTTTCTAATCAGGTGATTCCAGTTTCCCAGTTTGGGAATAGGACAGCTTCTTCGTCGTTCCAATCAAACCAGGATGAATCACTTTGTAAGAAGCTTGATTTGGATACATAAAGTGTTGGAGAATCACCAGGAAGTTGAATAAATCTCATAGGAGTTGGGATGAAGAAGTTATCCCACTTCTAATCAGGTGATTCCAGTTTCCCAGTTTGGGAATAGGACAGCTTCTTCGTCGTTCCAATCAAAACAGGATGAATCACTTTGTAAGAAGCTTGATTTTGATACATAAAGTGGTTGGAAACACCAGGACAGGAAGTGAATAATCTCATAGGAGTTGGGATGAAGAAGTTATCCCACTTTCAAATCAGGTGATTCCAGTTTCCCCAGTTTGAGAATAGGACAGCTTCTTCGTCGTTCCAATCAAACCAGGATGAATCACTTTGTAAGAAGCTTGATTTGGATACATAAAGTGGTGGAGAATCACCAGGAAGTTGAAATTTAAATCTCATAGGAGTTGGGATGAAGAAGTTATCCCCACTTTCAAATCAGGTGATTCCAGTTTTTCCAGTTTGGGAATAGGACAGCTTCTTCGTCGTTCCAATCAAACCAGGATGAATCACTTTGTAAGAAGCTTGATTTGGATACATAAAGGTGGAGAAAACACCAGGAAGTTAATAAATCTCATAGGAGTTGGGATGAAGAAGTTATCCCACTTTCTAATCAGGTGATTCCAGTTTCCCAGTTTGGGAATAGGACAGCTTCTTGTCGTTCCAATCAAACCAGGATGAATCACTTTGTAAGAAGCTTGATTTGGATACATAAAGTGGTGGAGAATCACCAGGAAGTTGAATAACTCTCATAGGAGTTAGATGAAGAAGTTATCCCACTTCTAATCAGGTGATTCCAGTTTCCCAGTTTGGGAATAGGACAGCTTCTTCGTCGTTCCAATCAAACCAGGATGAATCACTTTGTAGAAGCTTGATTTGGATACATTAAAGTGTTGGAGAATCCACCAGGAAGTTGAATAAATCTCATAGGAGTTGGATGAGTGAAGAAGTTATCCCACTTTCTAATCAGGTGATTCCAGTTTCCCAGTTGGGAATAGGACAAGTCTTTCGTCGTTCCAATCAAACCAGGATGAATCACTTTGTAAGAAGCTTGATTTGGATACATAAAGTGGTGGGAGAAACACCAGGAAGTTGAATAAATCTCATAGGAGTTGGGATGAAGAAGTTATTCCACTTTCTAATCAGGTGATTCCAGTTTCCCAGTTTGGGAGTAGGACAGCTTCTTCGTCGTTCCAATCAAACCAGGATGAATCACTTTGTAAGAAGCTGATTTGGATACATAAAATGTTGGAGAAAACACCAGGAAGTTGAATAAATCTCATAGGAGTTGGGATGAAGAAGTTATCCCACTTTCTAATCAGGTGATTCCAGTTTCCCAGTTGGGAATAGGACAGCTTCTTCGTCGTTCCAATCAAACCAGGATGAATCCACTTTGTAAGAAGCTTGATTTGATACATAAAGTGGTGGAGAATCACCAGGAAGTTGAATAAATCTCATAGGAGTTGGATGAAGAAGTTATCCCACTTTCTAATCAGGTGATTCCAGTTTCCCAGTTTGGGAATAGCACAGCTTCTTCGTCGTTCCAATCAAACCAGGATGAATCACTTTGTAAAAAGCTTGATTTGGATACATAAAGTTTGTGGAGAATCACAAGGAAGTTGAATAAATCTCATAGGAGTTGGGATGAAGAAGTTATCCCACTTTCAAATCAGGTGATTCCAGTTTCCCAGTTTGGGAATAGGACAGCTCTTCGTCGTTCCAATCAAACCAGGATGAATCACTTTGTAAGAAGCTTGATTTGGATACATAAAGTGGTGGAGAAACACCAGGAAGTTGAATAAATCTCATAGGAGTTGGGATGAAAGAAGTTATCCCACTTTCAAATCAGGTGATTCCAGTTTCCAGTTTGGGAATAGGACAGCTTCTTCGTCGTTCCAATCAAACCAGGATGAATCACTTTGTAAGAGCTTGATTTGGATACTAAAGTGGTGGAGAATCACCAGGAAGTTGAATAAATCTCATAGGAGTTGGGATGAAGAAAGTTATCCCACTTTCAAATCAGGTGATTCCAGTTTCCCAGTTGGGAATAGGACAGCTTCTTCGTCGTTCCAATCAAACCAGGATGGAATCATTGTAAGAAGCTTGATTTGGATACATAAAGTGTGGGAGAATCACCAGGAAGTTATATAAATCTCATAGGAGTTGGGATGAAGAAGTTATCCCACTTTTCTAATCATGGTGATTCCAGTTTCCAGTTTGGAATAGGACAGCTTCTTCGTCATTCCAATCAAACCAGGATGAATCACTTTGTAAGAAGCTTGATTTGGATACATAAATGGGGAGAAACACCAAAAGTTATATAAATCTCTAGGAGTTGGGATGAAGAAGTATCCCACTTTCTTTTAATCAGGTGATCCAGTTTCACAGTTTGGGAATAGGACAGCTTCTCCGTCGTTCCAATCAAACCAGGATGAATCACTTGTAAGAAGCTTGATTTGATACATATAAAGTGTTGTAGAATCACCAGGAAGTTGAAAATAAATCTCATAGGAGTTGGGATGAAGAAGTTATCCCACTTTCAAATCAGGTGATTCCAGTTCCCAGTTGGGAATAGGACAGCTTCTTCGTCAATCCAATCAAACCAGGATGAATCACTTGTAAGAAGCTTGATTTTGATACATAAATGGTGGGGAACACCAGGAAGTTGAATAAATCTCATAGGAGTTGGATAGAATGAAGAAGTTATCCACTTTCAAATCAGGTGATTCCAGTTTCCCAGTTTGGGAATAGGACAGCTTCTTCGTCGTTCCAATCAAACCAGGATGAATCAATTTAAGAAGCTGATTTGGATACATAAAGTGTTGGAGAATCACCAGGAAGTTGAATAAATCTCATAGGAGTTGGGATGAAGAAGTTATCCCACTTTCTAATCAGGTGATCCAGTTTTCCCAGTTTGGGAATAGGACAAGCTTCTTCGTCGTTCCAATCAAACCAGGATGAATCACTTTGTAAGAAGCTTGATTTTGATACATAAAATGGTGGAGGAAACACAGGAAGTTGAATAAATCTCATAGGAGTTGCATGAAAGAAGTTATCCCACTTTCTAATCAGGTGATTCCAGTTTCCCGTTTGGGAATAGGACAGGTTCTTCATCGTTCCAATCAAACCAGGATGATCACTTTGTAAGAAGCTTGATTTGGATACATAAATTGTGGAGAAACACCAAGAAGTTGAATAAATCTCATAGGAGTTGGGATGAAGAAGTTATCCCACTTTCTAATCAGGTGATTCCAGTTTCCCAGTTTGGAATAGGACAGCTTCTTGTCGTTCCAATCAAACCAGGATGAATCACTTTGTAAGAAGCATGATTTGGATACATAAAATGGTGGAGAAACACCAAGAAGTTAATAAATCTCATAGGAGTTGGGATGGGATGAAGAAGTTATCCCACTTTCTAATCAGGTGATTCCAGTTTCCCAGTTTGGGAATAGGACAGCTTCTCCATCGTTCCAATCAAACCAGGATGAATCACTTGTAAGAAGCTTGATTTGGATACATAAAGTGTTGGAGAATCACCAGGAAGTTGAATAAATCTCATAGGAGTTGGGATGAAGAAGTTATCCCACTTTCTAATCAGTGATTCCAGTTTCCCAGTTTGGGAATAGGACAGCTTCTTCGTCGTTCCATCAAACCAGGATGAGTCACTTTGTAAGAAGCTTGATTTTGATACATAAAATGGTGGAGAAACACCAGGAAGTTGAATAAATCTCATAGGAGTTGGGATGAAGAAGTTATCCCACTTTCTAATCAGGTGATTCCAGTTTCCCAGTTGGGAATAGGACAGCTTCTCCGTCGTTCCAATCAAACCAGGATGAATCACTTGTTAAGAAGCTTGATTTGGATACATAAAGGTTGGAGAATCACCAGGAAGTTGAATAAATCTCATAGAGTTAGGGATGAAGAAGTTATGGCACTTTCTAATCAGGTGATTCCAGTTTCCCAGTTGGGAATAGGACAAGTTCTTCGTCGTTCCAATCAAACCAGGATGAATCACTTTGTAAGAAGCTTGATTTGATACATAAAAGGTGGAGAAAAACCAGGAAGTTGAATAAATCTCATAGGAGTGGGATGAAGAAGTTTATCCCACTTTCTAATCAGGTGATTCAGTTTCCCATTTTGGGAATAGGACAGGTTCTTCGTCGTTCCAATCAAACCAGGATGAATCACTTTGTAAGAAGCTTGATTTGGATACATAAAGGTTGGAGAATCACAGGAAGTTGAATAAATCTCATAGGAGTTGGGATGAAGAAGTTTATCCCACTTTCTAATAAGGTGATTCCAGTTTCCCAGTTTGGGAATAGGACAGCTTCGTCGTTCCAATCAAACCAGGATGAATCACTTTGTAAGAAGCTTGATTTTGATACATAAAATGGGTAGAAACACCAGGAAGTTGAATAAATCTCATAGGAGTTGGGATGAAGAAGTTATCCCACTTTCTAATCAGGTGATTCCAGTTTCCCAGTTTGGGAATAGGACAGCTTCTCCGTCGTTCCAATCAAACCAGGATGAATCACTTTGTAAGAAGCTTGATTTGGATACATAAAGTGTTGGAGAATCACCAGGAAGTTGAATAAATCTCATAGGAGTTGGATGAAGAAGTTATCCCACTTTCAAATCAGGTGATTCCAGTTTCCCAGTTTGGGAATAGGACAGTTCTTCGTCAATCCAATCAAACCAGGATGAATCACTTTGTAAGAAGCTTGATTTTGATACATAAAATGGTGGGAAACACCAGGAAGTTGAATAAAATCTCATAGGAGTTGGGATGAAGAAGTTATCCCACTTTCAAATCAGGTGATTCCAGTTTCCCAGTTTGGGAATAGGACAGCTTCTTCGTCGTTCCAATCAAACCAGGATGAATCACTTTGTAAGAAGCTTGATTTGGATACATAAAGTGTTGGAGAATCACCAGGAAGTTGAATATAAATCTCATAGGAGTTGGGATGAAGAAGTTATCCCACTTTCTAATCAGGTGATCCAGTTTCCCAGTTTGGGAATAGGACAGCTTCTTCGTCGTTCCAATCAAACCAGGATGAATCACTTTGTAAGAAGCTTGATTTGGATACATAAAATGGGGGAGAAACACCAGGAAGTTATATAAATCTCATAGGAGTTGGGATGAAGAAGTTATCCCACTTTCTATCAGGTGATTCCAGTTTCCCAGTTTGGGAATAGGACAGCTTCTCGTCGTCAATCCAATCAAACCAGGATGAATCACTTTGTAAGAAGCTTGATTTGGATACATAAAGTGTTGGAGAATCACCAGGAAGTTGAATAAATCTCATAGGAGTTGGGATGAAGAAGTTATCCACTTTCTAATCAGGTGATTCAGTTTCCCAGTTTGGAAGGACAGCTTCTTCGTCGTTCCAATCAAACCAGGATGAATCATTTGTAAGAAGCTTGATTTTGATACACAAAATGGTGGAGAAACACCAGGAAGTTGAATAAATCTCATAGGAGTTGGGATGAAGAAGTTATCCCACTTTCTAATCAGGTGATTCCAGTTTCCCAGTTTGGGAATAGGACAGCTTCTTCGTCGTTCCAATCAAACCAGGATGAATCACTTTGTAAGAAGCTTGATTTGATACATAAAGTGTTGGAGAAACACCAGGAAGTTGAATAAATCTCATAGGAGTTAGGATGAAGAAGTTATCCACTTTCTAATCAGGTGATTCCAGTTTCCCAGATTGGGAATAGGACAGCTTCTTCGTCGTTCCAATCAAACCAGGATGAATCACTTTGTAAGAAGCTTGATTTTGATACATAAAATGGTGGGAGAAACACCAGGAAGTTGAATAAATCTCATAGGAGTTGGGATGAAGAAGTTATCCCACTTTCTAATCAGGTGATTCCAGTTTCCGTTTGGGAATAGGACAGGTTCTTCGTCGTTCCAATCAAACCAGGATGAATCACTTTGTAAGAAGCTTGATTTGATACATAAAAAGTGTGGAGAAACACCAGGAAGTTGAATAAATCTCATAGGAGTTGGGATGAAGAAGTTATCCCACTTTCTAATCAGGTGATTCCAGTTTCCCAGTTTGGGAATAGGACAGCTTCTTCGTCGTTCCAATCAAACCAGGATGAATCACTTTGTAAGAAGCTTGATTTGGATACATAAAGTGTTGGAGAATCACCAGGAGTTGAATAAATCTCATAGGAGTTGGGATGAAGAAGTTATCCCACTTTCAAATCAGGTGATTCCAGTTTCCCAGTTGGGAATAGGACAGCTTCTCCGTCGTTCCAATCAAACCAGGATGAATCACTTTGTAAGAAGCTTGATTTGGATACATAAATGTTGTAGAATCAACCAGAAGTTGAATAAATCTCATAGGAGTTGGGATGAAGAAGTTATCCCACTTTCAAATCAGGTGATTCCAGTTTCCCAGTTTGGGAATAGGACAGCTTCTTCGTCATTCCAATCAAACCAGGATGAATCTCTTTGTAAGAAGCTTGATTTTGATACATAAATGGTGGAGGAAACACCAGGAAGTTGAATAAATCTCATAGGAGTTGGGATGAAGAAGTTGTCCCACTTTCAAATCAGGTGATTCCAGTTTCCCAGTTTGGGAATAGGACAGCTTCTTCGTCGTTCCAATCAAACCAGGATGAATCAATTTGTAAGAAGCTTGATTTGGATACATAAAGTGTTGGAGAATCACCAGGAAGTTGAATAAATCTCATAGGAGTTGGGATGAAGAAGTTATCCCACTTTCTAATCAGGTGATTCCAGTTTCCCAGTTGGGAATAGGACAGCTTCTTCGTCGTTCCAATCAAACCAGGATGAATCACTTTGTAAGAGCTTGATTTTGATACATTAAAATGTGAGAACACTAGGAAGTTGAATAAATCTCATAGGAGTTGGCATGAAGAAGTTATCCCACTTTCTAATCAGGTGATTCCAGTTTCCCAGTTTGGGAATAGGACAGGTTCTTCATCGTTCCAATCAAACCAGGATGAATCACTTTGTAAGAAGCTTGATTTGGATACATAAAATGGTGGAGAAACACCAAGAAGTTATATAAATCTCATAGGAGTTGGGATGAAGAAGTTATCCCACTTTCTAATCAGGTGATTCCAGTTTCCCAGTTTGGGAATAAGACAGGTTCTTTGTCGTTCCAATCAAACCAGGATGAATCACTTTGTAAGAAGCTTGATTTGGATACATAAATGGTGGAAAATCACCAAGAAGTTAATAAAATCTCATAGGAGTTGGGATGAAGAAGTTATCCCACTTTCTAATCAGGTGATTCCAGTTTCCCAGTTTGGGAATAGGACAGCTTCTCCATCGTTCCAATCAAAATCCCTCTTTCTAATCAGGTGATTCCAGTTTCCCAGTTTGGGAATAGGGCAGCTTCTTCGTCGTTCCAATCAAACCAGGATGAGTCACTTTGTAAGAAGCTTGATTTTGATACATAAAATGGTGGAGAAACACCAGGAAGTTGAATAAATCTCATAGGAGTTGGGATGAAGAAGTTATCCCACTTTCTAATCAGGTGATTCCAGTTTCCCAGTTTGGGAATAGGACAGCTTCTCCGTCGTTCCAATCAAACCAGGATGAATCACTTTGTAAGAAGCTTGATTTGGATACATAAAGTGTTGGAGAATCACCAGGAAGTTGAATAAATCTCATAGGAGTTGGGATGAAGAAGTTATCCCACTTTCTAATCAGGTGATTCCAGTTTCCCAGTTTGGGAATAGGACAGCTTCTTCGTCGTTCCAATCAAACCAGATGAATCACTTTGTAAGAAGCTTGATTTTGATACATAAATGGTGGAGAAACACCAGGAAGTTGAATAAATCTCATAGGAGTTGGGATGAAGAAGTTATCCCACTTTCTAATCAGGTGATTCCAGTTTCCCAGTTTGGGAATAGGACAGCTTCTTCGTCGTTCCAATCAAACCAGGATGAATCACTTTGTAAGAAGCTTGATTTGGATACATAAAGTGTTGGAGAATCACCAGGAAGTTGAATAAATCTCATAGGAGTTGGGATGAAGAAGTTATCCCACTTTCAAATCAGGTGATTCCAGTTTCCCAGTTTGGGAATAGGACAGCTTCTTCGTCGTTCCAATCAAACCAGGATGAATCACTTTGTAAGAAGCTTGATTTTGATACATAAAATGGTGGAGAAACACCAGGAAGTTGAATAAATCTCATAGGAGTTGGGATGAAGAAGTTATCCCACTTTCAAATCAGGTGATTCCAGTTTCCCAGTTTGGGAATAGGACAGCTTCTTCGTCGTTCCAATCAAACCAGGATGAATCACTTTGTAAGAAGCTTGATTTGGATACATAAAGTGGTGGAGAATCACCAGGAAGTTGAATAAATCTCATAGGAGTTGGGATGAAGAAGTTATCCCACTTTCAAATCAGGTGATTCCAGTTTCCCAGTTTGGGAATATCCAGCTTCTTCGTCGTTCCAATCAAACCAGGATGAATCACTTTGTAAGAAGCTTGATTTGGATACATAAAGTGGTGGGGAAACACCAGGAAGTTGAATAAATCTCATAGGAGTTGGGATGAAGAAGTTATCCCACTTTCAAATCAGGTGATTCCAGTTTCCCAGTTTGGGAATAGGACAGCTTCTTCGTCGTTCCAATCAAACCAGGATGAATCACTTTGTAAGAAGCTTGATTTGGATACATAAAGTGTTGGAGAATCACCAGGAAGTTGAATAAATCTCATAGGAGTTGGGATGAAGAAGTTATCCCACTTTCAAATCAGGTGATTCCAGTTTCCCAGTTTGGGAATAGGACAGCTTCTTCGTCGTTCCAATCAAACCAGGATGAATCACTTTGTAAGAAGCTTGATTTGGATACATAAAGTGGTGGAGAAACACCAGGAAGTTGAATAATCTCATAGGAGTTGGGATGAAGAAGTTATCCCACTTTCAAATCAGGTGATTCCAGTTTCCCAGTTTGGGAATAGGACAGCTTCTTCGTCGTTCCAATCAAACCAGGATGAATCACTTTGTAAGAAGCTTGATTTGGATACATAAAGTGTTGGAGAATCACCAGGAAGTTGAATAAATCTCATAGGAGTTGGGATGAAGAAGTTATCCCACTTTCAAATCAGGTGATTCCAGTTTCCCAGTTTGGGAATAGGACAGCTTCTTCGTCGTTCCAATCAAACCAGGATGAATCACTTTGTAAGAAGCTTGATTTGGATACATAAAATGGTGGAGAAACACCAGGAAGTTGAATAAATCTCATAGGAGTTGGGATGAAGAAGTTATCCCACTTTCAAATCAGGTGATTCCAGTTTCCCAGTTTGGGAATAGGACAGCTTCTTCGTCGTTCCAATCAAACCAGGATGAATCACTTTGTAAGAAGCTTGATTTGGATACATAAGTGGTGGAGAATCACCAGGAAGTTGAATAAATCTCATAGGAATTGGCTGAAGAAGTTATCCCACTTTCTAATCAGGTGATTCCAGTTTCCCAGTTTGGGAATAGCACAGCTTCTTCGTCGTTCCAATCAAACCAGGATGAATCACTTTGTAAGAAGCTTGATTTGGATACATAAAATGGTGGAGAATCACCAGGAAGTTGAATAAATCTCATAGGAGTTGGGATGAAGAAGTTATCCCACTTTCAAATCAGGTGATTCCAGTTTCCCAGTTTGGGAATAGGACAGCTTCTTCGTCGTTCCAATCAAACCAGGATGAATCACTTTGTAAGAAGCTTGATTTTGATACATAAAGTGGTGGAGAATCACCAGGAAGTTGAATAAATCTCATAGGAGTTGGGATGAAGAAGTTATCCCACTTTCTAATCAGGTGATTCCAGTTTCCCAGTTTGGGAATAGGACAGCTTCTTCGTCGTTCCAATCAAACCAGGATGAATCACTTTGTAAGAAGCTTGATTTGGATACATAAAGTGGTGGAGAAACACCAGGAAGTTGAATAAATCTCATAGGAGTTGGGATGAAGAAGTTATCCCACTTTCAAATCAGGTGATTCCAGTTTCCCAGTTTGGGAATAGGACAGCTTCTTCGTCGTTCCAATCAAACCAGGATGAATCACTTTGTAAGAAGCTTGATTTGGATACATAAAGTGGTGGAGAATCACCAGGAAGTTGAATAAATCTCATAGGAGTTGGGATGAAGAAGTTATCCCACTTTCAAATCAGGTGATTCCAGTTTCCCAGTTTGGGAATAGGACAGCTTCTTCGTCGTTCCAATCAAACCAGGATGAATCACTTTGTAAGAAGCTTGATTTGGATACATAAATGGTGGGAAACACCAGGAAGTTGAATAAATCTCATAGGAGTTGGGATGAAGAAGTTATCCCACTTTCAAATCAGGTGATTCCAGTTTCCCAGTTTGGGAATAGGACAGCTTCTTCGTCGTTCCAATCAAACCAGGATGAATCACTTTGTAAGAAGCTTGATTTGGATACATAAAGTGTTGGAGAATCACCAGGAAGTTGAATAAATCTCATAGGAGTTGGGATGAAGAAGTTATCCCACTTTCAAATCAGGTGATTCCAGTTTCCCAGTTTGGGAATAGGACAGCTTCTTCGTCGTTCCAATCAAACCAGGATGAATCACTTTGTAAGAAGCTTGATTTGGATACATAAAATGGTGGAGAAACACCAGGAAGTTGAATAAATCTCATAGGAGTTGGGATGAAGAAGTTATCCCACTTTCTAATCAGGTGATTCCAGTTTCCCAGTTTGGGAATAGGACAGCTTCTTCGTCGTTCCAATCAAACCAGGATGAATCACTTTGTAAGAAGCTTGATTTGGATACATAAAGTATTGGAGAATCACCAGGAAGTTGAATAAATCTCATAGGAGTTGGGATGAAGAAGTTATCCCACTTTCAAATCAGGTGATTCCAGTTTCCCAGTTTGGGAATAGGACAGCTTCTATGAACTTTAGAGAATCTGAGTTTGATATAAGGAAAGAAAGGGATTAGAGAAGTTTAGAGATGATTTAGAACGAGTTTAGCTAAGAGTTTAGTGTAGAATCATGATTGAGAGTCTTTGAATCTAAGAAAGTGTTTTTGTGTCAAGAACTGTCTGATTATCATTAATGAAGAGATTACAAATATATAGGAGAAGATACAAGGGTTTTCCTCAAAGGTAAAGTAAGCAAAGCATGTGAAGTCAAGGATGGGATAGCGCCTAATTCAAACTAAGCCAATGGGAGACTCCACATGTGTGGGATGAATGGATAAGGTTGCTTTCCCTTTCCAGCTGCATACAGCCTGTCAAGCCGCGGCCTTATCCTTCTCTCAACGGTCTGATCAAGTGCTGGTAACTCTCCATAGTTACCATCACCCTTTTCACAAGTAACCATCCTGAATAGTGAAGAGTGTTACCCAAGACTTGTACGGCCACTCCTCATGTACGGAGTGTACGGATTGTACGGACTAAGCCTCCTCATTCCTTCCTTCCTAATGCTTCACTACTTCATACCCTTTCCTCCCATTCATTACTCATCACTCCATTCATGATCTCATCTCAAAATGATCTCATCTCAACACTCCCCCTCAAGCTTAGCTTTGTGAAAGTCTAAGCTTGGATAGCCATGAGATCTTCCTCATTAAAAACCTTACCAAAGAAAACCCATTGGGACAAAACTTTGATAAGGGAAAAAGAGTAAAGACCTCATAGCTAAGGGGCTTAGCTCCTTCTCGTGAGATCAATGAGTCCTAGCCGGCTATGAATGGACTCAATTGTCTTCTGCCTTGCTGCCTTTGTGAACACATCTGCTAGCTGATCTTCACTTCTTGTGTAACATGGTAAGATGACTCCAAGAAGTATCATCTGCCTCACCTTGTGACAATCTACCTCAATGTGCTTGGTTCTCTCATGGAAGACTGAGTTGGTGGCAATGTGTATAGCAGCCTGGTTGTCGCAATGCATTGTCATTGGAGTGGATTGAGTAATCTCCAAGTGCTTCAGTATCCCTTTGATCCACACAAGCTCATTAGTCAGCTTCAGCATGGCTCGGTATTCAGCTTCAGCACTTGAGCATGAGACCACCTTCTGCTTCTTACTCTTCCAAGTTACCAAGTTCCCTCCAATGAATGTGCAGTAGCCAGTTGTGGACCTTCTATCTGCTCTATCTCCTGCCCAATCCGCATCACAGTAGCCCACAACTTCAGTACTCCCATTACACCCCATCCACACTCCTTGATCCGCTGAGCCATTGAGATACATCAAGATCCGGTTCACCATTCCCCAATGATGTTCTTTTGGAACTTGCATATGCTGGCTTACCTGGTTCACAGCAAAACAAATATCAGGACGTGTGATGGTTAGGTATATAAGCTTACCCACTAGCTTTCTATAAAGCTTTGCATCCTTGAATGGTGGACTGTCTTCAATCTCCCCCTCACGTGGAACCTTGTATCCATCTTCCAAGGGAGTCTTGGCCGTCTTTCCATCAAGCTTACCTGCATCTTTCAACAGATCAAGTGTATACTTTCTTTGGGATAGAAACAAACCTTCCTTGGATCTACATATCTCAATCCCAAGGAAGTATTTCATCTCTCCCAAGTCTTTAATCTCAAAAACAGATTTAAGAAAGTCTTTGGTGGCTTGTATCTCTTCTTTATCACTACCTGTTATAATGATGTCATCTACATATACAAGTAGAACGACAATACCTGAAGGTGTGTTGAGTGTGAAGAGAGTATGATCAAGCTCTGACTTCCTAAAGCCTCTTCCATTCAGAGTTGTGCTCAACTTGTTGTACCATGCCCTTGGTGATTGTTTCAGACCATAGATAGCTTTCTTTAGTCTGAGAACATTCCCTTTCTTCACCAAGTGCTCTAGACCAGGAGGAGGTAACATATACACTTCATCTTCTAGTTCTCCTTGTAGGAATGCATTCTTTACATCCATTTGCCACAAGCCCCACTCAAGATTTACCGCAAGTGATAGGACAATCCTGATGGTATGTAGCTTAGCAACTGGTGCAAATGTGTCTATATAATCCTCTCCATATGTTTGAGTAAATCCTCTTGCAACCAACCGAGTCTTCTTTCTATCAATCTGTCCATTTGCTAGGTACTTGATTGTGAAGATCCATCTACTAGACACTGCTCTCTTCCCTTTAGGTAACTCACTCTCATACCAAGTGTCATTCTTGATCATTGCATTGGATTCAGCTCCTACTGATTCCCTCCATTCCTTGTCCTTCATGGCTTCCTCATATGACTTCGGTACATGGCTCTCATCTAAGCTTACCATAAAGGCACAATGTTCTTCTGGATAATGAGCAAAGGAACACACAGCTTGAGAGGGATGTTCCACAGCCTGGGCATTGTAGTACACTCTCGTGTTTACCCAGTTGGAACTATCCTTTCTCACTCTGGTGCTTCTTCTCAATGGCTGCACGGCCGGCTCTGGTTCAGGTTCAGTTGTAGTTGCATTAGTTTCCTCCTCTTGATCTTGGCTCGGTACCTCCCTATCTTCCTGCATCATACTTTGATCATGATCACCTGAGCCTTCTTGATCGTGGCTTTCAACATGTACTTCAGCCGGTTCAGGTGTTGTTTCCCCCCCATGATCTAAGTTTGATGCCTCGGTAGGTTGTGTGTTTGTTGTGCTGCGTCTTTCCTTCGGATCCTGGGTAGTATGTATCCCAAGCCCCTCTAGAATGCTTCTAAGGCTGGCCGCTCTATCTGACTCTCTTGTCAATTCTAGCAACTCATCTTGATTCTTTTCCTCATAGAACCCCTTAGCTTCAATGAACTTCACATCTCTAGAGACTAGAACCCTTCTAGTAGTAGGATCATAGCACTTGTAACCCTTTTGAGTAGTAGAGTAGCCAACAAACATAGCTCTTGTGCTGGTTGCTTCAAGCTTGTTTCTCAACTCTTTTGGCCTCAGAACAAAGCATAGACATCCAAAGATTCGCATATGCTCCAATGATGGCTTGTACTTGTTCAAGGCTTCAAAAGGGGACTGATCATGTAGAATCTTAGTTGGGATCCGGTTGATTAGATAACAAGATGTAGCCACAGCATCACTCCAAAACCTCTTAGGGACATTTGCTTGAAACATCATTGACCTTGCCACCTCCATGAGATGCCTATTCTTTCTCTCAGCCACTCCATTTTGCTGAGGAGTATAAGGACAACTCGTTTGGTGTAGTATCCCATGTTGAGCTAGATGTTGCTTGAAGGCTTGACCAGTGTATTCCCCACCATTATCTGATCTCAAAATTTTAATCTTGGCATTGTAATGGTTAGTCACATAGTTTTGAAAATTTTTAAAAGCTTCAAGCACCCTATCTTTGGTTTGAATAAGTGTTATCCAGGTGTATTTCGATTTTTCATCTATGAATGTGACAAAGTATTTAAAACTATCCCTAGACAAGCAAGGAGCAGTCCAAACATCAGAGTGAATTAAATCAAAGCACTTGTCATAAACAGTAGATGAAATGGGAAAAACAGTTTTACAATGCTTGCCTAAGATGCAAGCTTCACAATCCTTATTTTCAAATACCACACCTGGTAACATTAAGTTTAAAGCCCTAACATGGGGATGACCTAGTCTAGCATGCCACAATGCATTTTTATTCATCATAGAAGCAGAAGTAAATGAGCACAAGTAATCAGAAACAGGAGCTAGTTCTTCAAGTAAATATAAATCTCCCTTGGTAACTCCTTTTCCAATCAATTGGCTGCTCTCAATATCCTGAAACTTCACATCATTAGGACTGAATATAACATTGCAATTAAGATCTGTAGTGCATTTCTTTACAGATAATAGATTTGATGTGAAGTCAGGCATGTAAAATGCTTTAGATTCTTTATCAAACAATTTTAGCTTGCCAATTCCTCTAATTGGGATTTTATCTCCATTTGCAATCATGACATGTCCATTTGTAGGTTCAATGTCTCTAATCAAACTAGTATCACTAATCATGTGATGAGATGCTCCTGAATCAACTACCAATGGTTTAAACAGATTGTGTGCAATATGAGACTGTCCTAGTATGCTAGTAGGTTTATAAGCAATGCTTGAGTGATCAGGTTCTCTAGCAATACTATACGGTTCATATGATGCACCAAAAGAGTAACCAAGAGTACCAAGTGTGTTACCATTCTCCTTTAGCATTTTGATGAGGGAGTCAAGGTCTGATCTCCTCAGGTACTCGTTCTCACGGTTGTTCTGAAGGCTTGGTTGAGCTGTGTAAGTCACCAGGGCCTTGCTATCTCCAGGCTCACGTGTCCCGCCCTCTCCAGCTTGGCCTGAGCTCCCAGCAACACTTGAACTTCCCGGCTCACTTCCAGCATACGAGACATTGGCTCTCCCATCTTTCTCTCTTGAGAACTTGGCCGGCTTCAGATGAGGATGCAAGATCCAGCACTGGTTCTTCTTGTGACCTTGTCTCTTGCAATGATCACAATTTCCCGTGAACTTCTTTGCATCATACTGGTTAGAGCTTGCACGGTTTGCTTGCGGAACCTCAGCTTGGTTTGCAAGAGTGATCTCCCCTTTCCCTCCAAAGAGACCAATAGACCCTTCCTCCTTCTGAACTTGCGCACACACGTCCTCAAGATCAGGTAACTTTCCGGACCTCAGAATGTGTTTGATGAGGCTGTTGTAGCTTGGATTCAACGTGAGCAGCAACCCAAACACCTTGTCCTGCTCGCGTCTCTCAGCCAGCTCATCTAGGTTGGTTGTGCCTGGCCTCAGCATCTCCAGTTCAGACCACAAAGCTCTGAACCTCCCAAGATGCTTAGTGAACTCCATGTCCTCCTGTGTCAAGCTGTTGATAGCACGTTTCACTTCAAACACACGGCTCAAGTTTGAGATGTTACCATAAACCTTCTTTAGCGTGTCCCAAAGATCCTTTGCTGTCTCACAGTAGCTGTATGCCTCCAGGATAGACACTTCAAGAGACCGTTGGAGTATGGACATCACCAGCTGATCATCCTGCTCCCACTTCTCCTCATCGCACTCGACAACCTCCTTGTCGCCTTCATAAGTAATGAGCTTTGGGGCTTCACTCTGTGTGATGTGTCCCCATAAACCCTTACTCCCCACTGCAGTCTTCACCAAACGAGACCACAAAAGATAGTTACCCCCCTTGAGAGTAACCGGAACCACAGCTTTGTTGCTTTCCATTTCAGACCCACTCGGATGAACGAAATGCAACTCAAGTGTTCTTAGTACTCAAACCCAGATTATGATGAACCTGGCTCTGATACCATATGAACTTTAGAGAATCTGAGTTTGATATAAGGAAAGAAAGGGATTAGAGAAGTTTAGAGATGATTTAGAACGAGTTTAGCTAAGAGTTTAGTGTAGAATCATGATTGAGAGTCTTTGAGTCTAAGAAGTGTTTTTGTGTCAAGAACTGTCTGATTATCATTAATGAAGAGATTACAAATATATAGGAGAAGATACAAGGGTTTTCCTCAAAGGTAAAGTAAGCAAAGCATGTGAAGTCAAGGATGGGATAAGCGCCTAATTCAAACTAAGCCAATGGGAGACTCCACATGTGTGGGATGAATGGATAAGGTTGCTTTCCCTTTCCAGCGGTATACAGCCTGTCAAGCCGCGGCCTTATCCTTCTCTCAACGGTCTGATCAAGTGCTGGTAACTCTCCATAGTTACCATCACCCTTTTCACAAGTAACCATCCTGAATAGTGAAGAGTGTTACCCAAGACTTGTACGGCCACTCCTCATGTACGGAGTGTACGGATTGTACGGACTAAGCCTCCTCAATTCCTTCCTTCCTAATGCTTCACTACTTCATACCCTTTCCTCCCATTCATTACTCATCACTCCATTTCATGATCTCATCTCAAAATGATCTCATCTCAACAGCTTCTTCGTCAATCCAATCAAACCAGGATGAATCACTTTGTAAGAAGCTTGATTTTGATACATAAAATGGTGGGGAAACACCAGGAAGTTGAATAAATCTCATAGGAGTTGGGATGAAGAAGTTATCCCACTTTCAAATCAGGTGATTCCAGTTTCCCAGTTTGGGAATAGGACAGCTTCTTCGTCGTTCCAATCAAACCAGGATGAATCACTTTGTAAGAAGCTTGATTTGGATACATAAAGTGTTGGAGAATCACCAGGAAGTTGAATAAATCTCATAGGAGTTGGGATGAAGAAGTTATCCCACTTTCTAATCAGGTGATTCCAGTTTCCCAGTTTGGGAATAGGACAGCTTCTTCGTCGTTCCAATCAAACCAGGATGAATCACTTTGTAAGAAGCTTGATTTGGATACATAAAGTGTTGGAGAATCACCAGGAAGTTGAATAAATCTCATAGGAGTTGGGATGAAGAAGTTATCCCACTTTCAAATCAGGTGATTCCAGTTTCCCAGTTTGGGAATAGGACAGCTTCTTCGTCGTTCCAATCAAACCAGGATGAATCACTTTGTAAGAAGCTTGATTTGGATACATAAAGTGTTGGAGAATCACCAGGAAGTTGAATAAATCTCATAGGAGTTGGGATGAAGAAGTTATCCCACTTTCTAATCAGGTGATTCCAGTTTCCCAGTTTGGGAATAGGACAGCTTCTTCGTCGTTCCAATCAAACCAGGATGAATCACTTTGTAAGAAGCTTGATTTGGATACATAAAATGGTGGAGAAACACCAGGAAGTTGAATAAATCTCATAGGAGTTGGGATG
Source organism: Brassica napus (assembly GCF_020379485.1). NCBI lineage: Eukaryota > Viridiplantae > Streptophyta > Magnoliopsida > Brassicales > Brassicaceae > Brassica > Brassica napus. The sequence goes on along the minus strand of NW_026016928.1, from coordinate 22,249 downwards.
AAGAAGTTATCCCACTTTCTAATCAGGTGATTCCAGTTTCCCAGTTTGGGAATAGGACAGCTTCTTCGTCGTTCCAATCAAACCAGGATGAATCACTTTGTAAGAAGCTTGATTTGGATACATAAAGTGTTGGAGAATCACCAGGAAGTTGAATAAATCTCATAGGAGTTGGGATGAAGAAGTTATCCCACTTTCAAATCAGGTGATTCCAGTTTCCCAGTTTGGGAATAGGACAGCTTCTTCGTCGTTCCAATCAAACCAGGATGAATCACTTTGTAAGAAGCTTGATTTGGATACATAAATGGTGGAGAAACACCAGGAAGTTGAATAAATCTCATAGGAGTTGGGATGAAGAAGTTATCCCACTTTCTAATCAGGTGATTCCAGTTTCCCAGTTTGGGAATAGGACAGCTTCTTCGTCGTTCCAATCAAACCAGGATGAATCACTTTGTAAGAAGCTTGATTTGGATACATAAAGTGTTGGAGAATCACCAGGAAGTTGAATAAATCTCATAGGAGTTGGGATGAAGAAGTTATCCCACTTTCAAATCAGGTGATTCCAGTTTCCCAGTTTGGGAATAGGACAGCTTCTTCGTCGTTCCAATCAAACCAGGATGAATCACTTTGTAAGAAGCTTGATTTGGATACATAAAGTGGTGGAGAAACACCAGGAAGTTGAATAAATCTCATAGGAGTTGGGATGAAGAAGTTATCCCACTTTCAAATCAGGTGATTCCAGTTTCCCAGTTTGGGAATAGGACAGCTTCTTCGTCGTTCCAATCAAACCAGGATGAATCACTTTGTAAGAAGCTTGATTTGGATACATAAAGTGTTGGAGAATCACCAGGAAGTTGAATAAATCTCATAGGAGTTGGGATGAAGAAGTTATCCCACTTTCTAATCAGGTGATTCCAGTTTCCCAGTTTGGGAATAGGACAGCTTCTTCGTCGTTCCAATCAAACCAGGATGAATCACTTTGTAAGAAGCTTGATTTGGATACATAAAGTGGTGGAGAATCACCAGGAAGTTGAATAAATCTCATAGGAGTTGGGATGAAGAAGTTATCCCACTTTCTAATCAGGTGATTCCAGTTTCCCAGTTTGGGAATAGGACAGCTTCTTCGTCGTTCCAATCAAACCAGGATGAATCACTTTGTAAGAAGCTTGATTTGGATACATAAAGTGTTGGAGAATCACCAGGAAGTTGAATAAATCTCATAGGAGTTGGGATGAAGAAGTTATCCCACTTTCTAATCAGGTGATTCCAGTTTCCCAGTTTGGGAATAGGACAGCTTCTTCGTCGTTCCAATCAAACCAGGATGAATCACTTTGTAAGAAGCTTGATTTGGATACATAAAATGGTGGAGAAACACCAGGAAGTTGAATAAATCTCATAGGAGTTGGGATGAAGAAGTTATCCCACTTTCTAATCAGGTGATTCCAGTTTCCCAGTTTGGGAATAGGACAGCTTCTTCGTCGTTCCAATCAAACCAGGATGAATCACTTTGTAAGAAGCTTGATTTGGATACATAAAGTGTTGGAGAATCACCAGGAAGTTGAATAAATCTCATAGGAGTTGGGATGAAGAAGTTATCCCACTTTCTAATCAGGTGATTCCAGTTTCCCAGTTTGGGAATAGGACAGCTTCTTCGTCGTTCCAATCAAACCAGGATGAATCACTTTGTAAGAAGCTTGATTTGGATACATAAAGTGGTGGAGAATCACCAGGAAGTTGAATAAATCTCATAGGAGTTGGGATGAAGAAGTTATCCCACTTTCTAATCAGGTGATTCCAGTTTCCCAGTTTGGGAATAGGACAGCTTCTTCGTCGTTCCAATCAAACCAGGATGAATCACTTTGTAAGAAGCTTGATTTGGATACATAAAGTGTTGGAGAATCACCAGGAAGTTGAATAAATCTCATAGGAGTTGGGATGAAGAAGTTATCCCACTTTCTAATCAGGTGATTCCAGTTTCCCAGTTTGGGAATAGGACAGCTTCTTCGTCGTTCCAATCAAACCAGGATGAATCACTTTGTAAGAAGCTTGATTTGGATACATAAAATGGTGGAGAAACACCAGGAAGTTGAATAAATCTCATAGGAGTTGGGATGAAGAAGTTATCCCACTTTCTAATCAGGTGATTCCAGTTTCCCAGTTTGGGAATAGGACAGCTTCTTCGTCGTTCCAATCAAACCAGGATGAATCACTTTGTAAGAAGCTTGATTTGGATACATAAAGTGTTGGAGAATCACCAGGAAGTTGAATAAATCTCATAGGAGTTGGGATGAAGAAGTTATCCCACTTTCAAATCAGGTGATTCCAGTTTCCCAGTTTGGGAATAGGACAGCTTCTTCGTCGTTCCAATCAAACCAGGATGAATCACTTTGTAAGAAGCTTGATTTGGATACATAAAGTGGTGGAGAAACACCAGGAAGTTGAATAAATCTCATAGGAGTTGGGATGAAGAAGTTATCCCACTTTCAAATCAGGTGATTCCAGTTTCCCAGTTTGGGAATAGGACAGCTTCTTCGTCGTTCCAATCAAACCAGGATGAATCACTTTGTAAGAAGCTTGATTTGGATACATAAAGTGTTGGAGAATCACCAGGAAGTTGAATAAATCTCATAGGAGTTGGGATGAAGAAGTTATCCCACTTTCTAATCAGGTGATTCCAGTTTCCCAGTTTGGGAATAGGACAGCTTCTTCGTCGTTCCAATCAAACCAGGATGAATCACTTTGTAAGAAGCTTGATTTGGATACATAAAGTGGTGGAGAACACCAGGAAGTTGAATAAATCTCATAGGAGTTGGGATGAAGAAGTTATCCCACTTTCTAATCAGGTGATTCCAGTTTCCCAGTTTGGGAATAGGACAGCTTCTTCGTCGTTCCAATCAAACCAGGATGAATCACTTTGTAAGAAGCTTGATTTGGATACATAAAGTGTTGGAGAATCACCAGGAAGTTGAATAAATCTCATAGGAGTTGGGATGAAGAAGTTATCCCACTTTCAAATCAGGTGATTCCAGTTTCCCAGTTTGGGAATAGGACAGCTTCTTCGTCGTTCCAATCAAACCAGGATGAATCACTTTGTAAGAAGCTTGATTTGGATACATAAAGTGGTGGAGAATCACCAGGAAGTTGAATAAATCTCATAGGAGTTGGGATGAAGAAGTTATCCCACTTTCAAATCAGGTGATTCCAGTTTCCCAGTTTGGGAATAGGACAGCTTCTTCGTCGTTCCAATCAAACCAGGATGAATCACTTTGTAAGAAGCTTGATTTGGATACATAAAGTGTTGGAGAATCACCAGGAAGTTGAATAAATCTCATAGGAGTTGGGATGAAGAAGTTATCCCACTTTCTAATCAGGTGATTCCAGTTTCCCAGTTTGGGAATAGGACAGCTTCTTCGTCGTTCCAATCAAACCAGGATGAATCACTTTGTAAGAAGCTTGATTTGGATACATAAAGTGTTGGAGAATCACCAGGAAGTTGAATAAATCTCATAGGAGTTGGGATGAAGAAGTTATCCCACTTTCAAATCAGGTGATTCCAGTTTCCCAGTTTGGGAATAGGACAGCTTCTTCGTCGTTCCAATCAAACCAGGATGAATCACTTTGTAAGAAGCTTGATTTGGATACATAAAGTGTTGGAGAATCACCAGGAAGTTGAATAAATCTCATAGGAGTTGGGATGAAGAAGTTATCCCACTTTCTAATCAGGTGATTCCAGTTTCCCAGTTTGGGAATAGGACAGCTTCTTCGTCGTTCCAATCAAACCAGGATGAATCACTTTGTAAGAAGCTTGATTTGGATACATAAAGTGGTGGAGAAACACCAGGAAGTTGAATAAATCTCATAGGAGTTGGGATGAAGAAGTTATCCCACTTTCTAATCAGGTGATTCCAGTTTCCCAGTTTGGGAATAGGACAGCTTCTTCGTCGTTCCAATCAAACCAGGATGAATCACTTTGTAAGAAGCTTGATTTGGATACATAAAGTGTTGGAGAATCACCAGGAAGTTGAATAAATCTCATAGGAGTTGGGATGAAGAAGTTATCCCACTTTCAAATCAGGTGATTCCAGTTTCCCAGTTTGGGAATAGGACAGCTTCTTCGTCGTTCCAATCAAACCAGGATGAATCACTTTGTAAGAAGCTTGATTTGGATACATAAATGGTGGAGAATCACCAGGAAGTTGAATAAATCTCATAGGAGTTGGGATGAAGAAGTTATCCCACTTTCTAATCAGGTGATTCCAGTTTCCCAGTTTGGGAATAGGACAGCTTCTTCGTCGTTCCAATCAAACCAGGATGAATCACTTTGTAAGAAGCTTGATTTGGATACATAAAGTGTTGGAGAATCACCAGGAAGTTGAATAAATCTCATAGGAGTTGGGATGAAGAAGTTATCCCACTTTCAAATCAGGTGATTCCAGTTTCCCAGTTTGGGAATAGGACAGCTTCTTCGTCGTTCCAATCAAACCAGGATGAATCACTTTGTAAGAAGCTTGATTTGGATACATAAAGTGGTGGAGAAACACCAGGAAGTTGAATAAATCTCATAGGAGTTGGGATGAAGAAGTTATCCCACTTTCAAATCAGGTGATTCCAGTTTCCCAGTTTGGGAATAGGACAGCTTCTTCGTCGTTCCAATCAAACCAGGATGAATCACTTTGTAAGAAGCTTGATTTGGATACATAAAGTGTTGGAGAATCACCAGGAAGTTGAATAAATCTCATAGGAGTTGGGATGAAGAAGTTATCCCACTTTCTAATCAGGTGATTCCAGTTTCCCAGTTTGGGAATAGGACAGCTTCTTCGTCGTTCCAATCAAACCAGGATGAATCACTTTGTAAGAAGCTTGATTTGGATACATAAAGTGGTGGAGAATCACCAGGAAGTTGAATAAATCTCATAGGAGTTGGGATGAAGAAGTTATCCCACTTTCTAATCAGGTGATTCCAGTTTCCCAGTTTGGGAATAGGACAGCTTCTTCGTCGTTCCAATCAAACCAGGATGAATCACTTTGTAAGAAGCTTGATTTGGATACATAAAGTGTTGGAGAATCACCAGGAAGTTGAATAAATCTCATAGGAGTTGGGATGAAGAAGTTATCCCACTTTCAAATCAGGTGATTCCAGTTTCCCAGTTTGGGAATAGGACAGCTTCTTCGTCGTTCCAATCAAACCAGGATGAATCACTTTGTAAGAAGCTTGATTTGGATACATAAAGGTGGAGAAACACCAGGAAGTTGAATAAATCTCATAGGAGTTGGGATGAAGAAGTTATCCCACTTTCAAATCAGGTGATTCCAGTTTCCCAGTTTGGGAATAGGACAGCTTCTTCGTCGTTCCAATCAAACCAGGATGAATCACTTTGTAAGAAGCTTGATTTGGATACATAAAGTGTTGGAGAATCACCAGGAAGTTGAATAAATCTCATAGGAGTTGGGATGAAGAAGTTATCCCACTTTCTAATCAGGTGATTCCAGTTTCCCAGTTTGGGAATAGGACAGCTTCTTCGTCGTTCCAATCAAACCAGGATGAATCACTTTGTAAGAAGCTTGATTTGGATACATAAAGTGTTGGAGAATCACCAGGAAGTTGAATAAATCTCATAGGAGTTGGGATGAAGAAGTTATCCCACTTTCAAATCAGGTGATTCCAGTTTCCCAGTTTGGGAATAGGACAGCTTCTTCGTCGTTCCAATCAAACCAGGATGAATCACTTTGTAAGAAGCTTGATTTGGATACATAAAGTGTTGGAGAATCACCAGGAAGTTGAATAAATCTCATAGGAGTTGGGATGAAGAAGTTATCCCACTTTCTAATCAGGTGATTCCAGTTTCCCAGTTTGGGAATAGGACAGCTTCTTCGTCGTTCCAATCAAACCAGGATGAATCACTTTGTAAGAAGCTTGATTTGGATACATAAAGGTGGAGAATCACCAGGAAGTTGAATAAATCTCATAGGAGTTGGGATGAAGAAGTTATCCCACTTTCTAATCAGGTGATTCCAGTTTCCCAGTTTGGGAATAGGACAGCTTCTTCGTCGTTCCAATCAAACCAGGATGAATCACTTTGTAAGAAGCTTGATTTGGATACATAAAGTGTTGGAGAATCACCAGGAAGTTGAATAAATCTCATAGGAGTTGGGATGAAGAAGTTATCCCACTTTCAAATCAGGTGATTCCAGTTTCCCAGTTTGGGAATAGGACAGCTTCTTCGTCGTTCCAATCAAACCAGGATGAATCACTTTGTAAGAAGCTTGATTTGGATACATAAATGGTGGAGAAACACCAGGAAGTTGAATAAATCTCATAGGAGTTGGGATGAAGAAGTTATCCCACTTTCTAATCAGGTGATTCCAGTTTCCCAGTTTGGGAATAGGACAGCTTCTTCGTCGTTCCAATCAAACCAGGATGAATCACTTTGTAAGAAGCTTGATTTGGATACATAAAGTGTTGGAGAATCACCAGGAAGTTGAATAAATCTCATAGGAGTTGGGATGAAGAAGTTATCCCACTTTCAAATCAGGTGATTCCAGTTTCCCAGTTTGGGAATAGGACAGCTTCTTCGTCGTTCCAATCAAACCAGGATGAATCACTTTGTAAGAAGCTTGATTTGGATACATAAATGGTGGAGAAACACCAGGAAGTTGAATAAATCTCATAGGAGTTGGGATGAAGAAGTTATCCCACTTTCAAATCAGGTGATTCCAGTTTCCCAGTTTGGGAATAGGACAGCTTCTTCGTCGTTCCAATCAAACCAGGATGAATCACTTTGTAAGAAGCTTGATTTGGATACATAAAGTGTTGGAGAATCACCAGGAAGTTGAATAAATCTCATAGGAGTTGGGATGAAGAAGTTATCCCACTTTCTAATCAGGTGATTCCAGTTTCCCAGTTTGGGAATAGGACAGCTTCTTCGTCGTTCCAATCAAACCAGGATGAATCACTTTGTAAGAAGCTTGATTTGGATACATAAAGTGGTGGAGAAACACCAGGAAGTTGAATAAATCTCATAGGAGTTGGGATGAAGAAGTTATCCCACTTTCTAATCAGGTGATTCCAGTTTCCCAGTTTGGGAATAGGACAGCTTCTTCGTCGTTCCAATCAAACCAGGATGAATCACTTTGTAAGAAGCTTGATTTGGATACATAAAGTGTTGGAGAATCACCAGGAAGTTGAATAAATCTCATAGGAGTTGGGATGAAGAAGTTATCCCACTTTCTAATCAGGTGATTCCAGTTTCCCAGTTTGGGAATAGGACAGCTTCTTCGTCGTTCCAATCAAACCAGGATGAATCACTTTGTAAGAAGCTTGATTTGGATACATAAAGTGGTGGAGAAACACCAGGAAGTTGAATAAATCTCATAGGAGTTGGGATGAAGAAGTTATCCCACTTTCTAATCAGGTGATTCCAGTTTCCCAGTTTGGGAATAGGACAGCTTCTTCGTCGTTCCAATCAAACCAGGATGAATCACTTTGTAAGAAGCTTGATTTGGATACATAAAGTGTTGGAGAATCACCAGGAAGTTGAATAAATCTCATAGGAGTTGGGATGAAGAAGTTATCCCACTTTCAAATCAGGTGATTCCAGTTTCCCAGTTTGGGAATAGGACAGCTTCTTCGTCGTTCCAATCAAACCAGGATGAATCACTTTGTAAGAAGCTTGATTTGGATACATAAATGGTGGAGAATCACCAGGAAGTTGAATAAATCTCATAGGAGTTGGGATGAAGAAGTTATCCCACTTTCTAATCAGGTGATTCCAGTTTCCCAGTTTGGGAATAGGACAGCTTCTTCGTCGTTCCAATCAAACCAGGATGAATCACTTTGTAAGAAGCTTGATTTGGATACATAAAGTGTTGGAGAATCACCAGGAAGTTGAATAAATCTCATAGGAGTTGGGATGAAGAAGTTATCCCACTTTCTAATCAGGTGATTCCAGTTTCCCAGTTTGGGAATAGGACAGCTTCTTCGTCGTTCCAATCAAACCAGGATGAATCACTTTGTAAGAAGCTTGATTTGGATACATAAAGTGGTGGAGAATCACCAGGAAGTTGAATAAATCTCATAGGAGTTGGGATGAAGAAGTTATCCCACTTTCTAATCAGGTGATTCCAGTTTCCCAGTTTGGGAATAGGACAGCTTCTTCGTCGTTCCAATCAAACCAGGATGAATCACTTTGTAAGAAGCTTGATTTGGATACATAAAGTGTTGGAGAATCACCAGGAAGTTGAATAAATCTCATAGGAGTTGGGATGAAGAAGTTATCCCACTTTCAAATCAGGTGATTCCAGTTTCCCAGTTTGGGAATAGGACAGCTTCTTCGTCGTTCCAATCAAACCAGGATGAATCACTTTGTAAGAAGCTTGATTTGGATACATAAAGTGTTGGAGAATCACCAGGAAGTTGAATAAATCTCATAGGAGTTGGGATGAAGAAGTTATCCCACTTTCTAATCAGGTGATTCCAGTTTCCCAGTTTGGGAATAGGACAGCTTCTTCGTCGTTCCAATCAAACCAGGATGAATCACTTTGTAAGAAGCTTGATTTGGATACATAAAGTGGTGGAGAATCACCAGGAAGTTGAATAAATCTCATAGGAGTTGGGATGAAGAAGTTATCCCACTTTCTAATCAGGTGATTCCAGTTTCCCAGTTTGGGAATAGGACAGCTTCTTCGTCGTTCCAATCAAACCAGGATGAATCACTTTGTAAGAAGCTTGATTTGGATACATAAAGTGTTGGAGAATCACCAGGAAGTTGAATAAATCTCATAGGAGTTGGGATGAAGAAGTTATCCCACTTTCAAATCAGGTGATTCCAGTTTCCCAGTTTGGGAATAGGACAGCTTCTTCGTCGTTCCAATCAAACCAGGATGAATCACTTTGTAAGAAGCTTGATTTGGATACATAAATGGTGGAGAATCACCAGGAAGTTGAATAAATCTCATAGGAGTTGGGATGAAGAAGTTATCCCACTTTCTAATCAGGTGATTCCAGTTTCCCAGTTTGGGAATAGGACAGCTTCTTCGTCGTTCCAATCAAACCAGGATGAATCACTTTGTAAGAAGCTTGATTTGGATACATAAAGTGTTGGAGAATCACCAGGAAGTTGAATAAATCTCATAGGAGTTGGGATGAAGAAGTTATCCCACTTTCAAATCAGGTGATTCCAGTTTCCCAGTTTGGGAATAGGACAGCTTCTTCGTCGTTCCAATCAAACCAGGATGAATCACTTTGTAAGAAGCTTGATTTGGATACATAAATGGTGGAGAAACACCAGGAAGTTGAATAAATCTCATAGGAGTTGGGATGAAGAAGTTATCCCACTTTCAAATCAGGTGATTCCAGTTTCCCAGTTTGGGAATAGGACAGCTTCTTCGTCGTTCCAATCAAACCAGGATGAATCACTTTGTAAGAAGCTTGATTTGGATACATAAAGTGTTGGAGAATCACCAGGAAGTTGAATAAATCTCATAGGAGTTGGGATGAAGAAGTTATCCCACTTTCTAATCAGGTGATTCCAGTTTCCCAGTTTGGGAATAGGACAGCTTCTTCGTCGTTCCAATCAAACCAGGATGAATCACTTTGTAAGAAGCTTGATTTGGATACATAAAATGGTGGAGAATCACCAGGAAGTTGAATAAATCTCATAGGAGTTGGGATGAAGAAGTTATCCCACTTTCTAATCAGGTGATTCCAGTTTCCCAGTTTGGGAATAGGACAGCTTCTTCGTCGTTCCAATCAAACCAGGATGAATCACTTTGTAAGAAGCTTGATTTGGATACATAAAGTGTTGGAGAATCACCAGGAAGTTGAATAAATCTCATAGGAGTTGGGATGAAGAAGTTATCCCACTTTCAAATCAGGTGATTCCAGTTTCCCAGTTTGGGAATAGGACAGCTTCTTCGTCGTTCCAATCAAACCAGGATGAATCACTTTGTAAGAAGCTTGATTTGGATACATAAAATGGTGGAGAAACACCAGGAAGTTGAATAAATCTCATAGGAGTTGGGATGAAGAAGTTATCCCACTTTCAATCAGGTGATTCCAGTTTCCCAGTTTGGGAATAGGACAGCTTCTTCGTCGTTCCAATCAAACCAGGATGAATCACTTTGTAAGAAGCTTGATTTGGATACATAAAGTGTTGGAGAATCACCAGGAAGTTGAATAAATCTCATAGGAGTTGGGATGAAGAAGTTATCCCACTTTCTAATCAGGTGATTCCAGTTTCCCAGTTTGGGAATAGGACAGCTTCTTCGTCGTTCCAATCAAACCAGGATGAATCACTTTGTAAGAAGCTTGATTTGGATACATAAAGTGTTGGAGAATCACCAGGAAGTTGAATAAATCTCATAGGAGTTGGGATGAAGAAGTTATCCCACTTTCAAATCAGGTGATTCCAGTTTCCCAGTTTGGGAATAGGACAGCTTCTTCGTCGTTCCAATCAAACCAGGATGAATCACTTTGTAAGAAGCTTGATTTGGATACATAAAGTGGTGGAGAATCACCAGGAAGTTGAATAAATCTCATAGGAGTTGGGATGAAGAAGTTATCCCACTTTCAAATCAGGTGATTCCAGTTTCCCAGTTTGGGAATAGGACAGCTTCTTCGTCGTTCCAATCAAACCAGGATGAATCACTTTGTAAGAAGCTTGATTTGGATACATAAAGTGTTGGAGAATCACCAGGAAGTTGAATAAATCTCATAGGAGTTGGGATGAAGAAGTTATCCCACTTTCTAATCAGGTGATTCCAGTTTCCCAGTTTGGGAATAGGACAGCTTCTTCGTCGTTCCAATCAAACCAGGATGAATCACTTTGTAAGAAGCTTGATTTGGATACATAAAGTGTTGGAGAATCACCAGGAAGTTGAATAAATCTCATAGGAGTTGGGATGAAGAAGTTATCCCACTTTCAAATCAGGTGATTCCAGTTTCCCAGTTTGGGAATAGGACAGCTTCTTCGTCGTTCCAATCAAACCAGGATGAATCACTTTGTAAGAAGCTTGATTTGGATACATAAAGTGTTGGAGAATCACCAGGAAGTTGAATAAATCTCATAGGAGTTGGGATGAAGAAGTTATCCCACTTTCTAATCAGGTGATTCCAGTTTCCCAGTTTGGGAATAGGACAGCTTCTTCGTCGTTCCAATCAAACCAGGATGAATCACTTTGTAAGAAGCTTGATTTGGATACATAAAGTGGTGGAGAATCACCAGGAAGTTGAATAAATCTCATAGGAGTTGGGATGAAGAAGTTATCCCACTTTCTAATCAGGTGATTCCAGTTTCCCAGTTTGGGAATAGGACAGCTTCTTCGTCGTTCCAATCAAACCAGGATGAATCACTTTGTAAGAAGCTTGATTTGGATACATAAAGTGTTGGAGAATCACCAGGAAGTTGAATAAATCTCATAGGAGTTGGGATGAAGAAGTTATCCCACTTTCAAATCAGGTGATTCCAGTTTCCCAGTTTGGGAATAGGACAGCTTCTTCGTCGTTCCAATCAAACCAGGATGAATCACTTTGTAAGAAGCTTGATTTGGATACATAAAGTGGTGGAGAATCACCAGGAAGTTGAATAAATCTCATAGGAGTTGGGATGAAGAAGTTATCCCACTTTCTAATCAGGTGATTCCAGTTTCCCAGTTTGGGAATAGGACAGCTTCTTCGTCGTTCCAATCAAACCAGGATGAATCACTTTGTAAGAAGCTTGATTTGGATACATAAAGTGTTGGAGAATCACCAGGAAGTTGAATAAATCTCATAGGAGTTGGGATGAAGAAGTTATCCCACTTTCAAATCAGGTGATTCCAGTTTCCCAGTTTGGGAATAGGACAGCTTCTTCGTCGTTCCAATCAAACCAGGATGAATCACTTTGTAAGAAGCTTGATTTGGATACATAAATGGTGGAGAATCACCAGGAAGTTGAATAAATCTCATAGGAGTTGGGATGAAGAAGTTATCCCACTTTCAAATCAGGTGATTCCAGTTTCCCAGTTTGGGAATAGGACAGCTTCTTCGTCGTTCCAATCAAACCAGGATGAATCACTTTGTAAGAAGCTTGATTTGGATACATAAATGGTGGAGAATCACCAGGAAGTTGAATAAATCTCATAGGAGTTGGGATGAAGAAGTTATCCCACTTTCAAATCAGGTGATTCCAGTTTCCCAGTTTGGGAATAGGACAGCTTCTTCGTCGTTCCAATCAAACCAGGATGAATCACTTTGTAAGAAGCTTGATTTGGATACATAAAGTGTTGGAGAATCACCAGGAAGTTGAATAAATCTCATAGGAGTTGGGATGAAGAAGTTATCCCACTTTCTAATCAGGTGATTCCAGTTTCCCAGTTTGGGAATAGGACAGCTTCTTCGTCGTTCCAATCAAACCAGGATGAATCACTTTGTAAGAAGCTTGATTTGGATACATAAAATGGTGGAGAAACACCAGGAAGTTGAATAAATCTCATAGGAGTTGGGATGAAGAAGTTATCCCACTTTCTAATCAGGTGATTCCAGTTTCCCAGTTTGGGAATAGGACAGCTTCTTCGTCGTTCCAATCAAACCAGGATGAATCACTTTGTAAGAAGCTTGATTTGGATACATAAAGTGTTGGAGAATCACCAGGAAGTTGAATAAATCTCATAGGAGTTGGGATGAAGAAGTTATCCCACTTTCAAATCAGGTGATTCCAGTTTCCCAGTTTGGGAATAGGACAGCTTCTTCGTCGTTCCAATCAAACCAGGATGAATCACTTTGTAAGAAGCTTGATTTGGATACATAAAGTGGTGGAGAATCACCAGGAAGTTGAATAAATCTCATAGGAGTTGGGATGAAGAAGTTATCCCACTTTCTAATCAGGTGATTCCAGTTTCCCAGTTTGGGAATAGGACAGCTTCTTCGTCGTTCCAATCAAACCAGGATGAATCACTTTGTAAGAAGCTTGATTTGGATACATAAAGTGTGGAGAATCACCAGGAAGTTGAATAAATCTCATAGGAGTTGGGATGAAGAAGTTATCCCACTTTCTAATCAGGTGATTCCAGTTTCCCAGTTTGGGAATAGGACAGCTTCTTCGTCGTTCCAATCAAACCAGGATGAATCACTTTGTAAGAAGCTTGATTTGGATACATAAAGTGGTGGAGAATCACCAGGAAGTTGAATAAATCTCATAGGAGTTGGGATGAAGAAGTTATCCCACTTTCTAATCAGGTGATTCCAGTTTCCCAGTTTGGGAATAGGACAGCTTCTTCGTCGTTCCAATCAAACCAGGATGAATCACTTTGTAAGAAGCTTGATTTGGATACATAAAGTGTTGGAGAATCACCAGGAAGTTGAATAAATCTCATAGGAGTTGGGATGAAGAAGTTATCCCACTTTCAAATCAGGTGATTCCAGTTTCCCAGTTTGGGAATAGGACAGCTTCTTCGTCGTTCCAATCAAACCATGATGAATCACTTTGTAAGAAGCTTGATTTGGATACATAAATGGTGGACAAACACCAGGAAGTTGAATAAATCTCATAGGAGTTGGGATGAAGAAGTTATCCCACTTTCTAATCAGGTGATTCCAGTTTCCCAGTTTGGGAATAGGACAGCTTCTTCGTCGTTCCAATCAAACCAGGATGAATCACTTTGTAAGAAGCTTGATTTGGATACATAAAGTGTTGGAGAATCACCAGGAAGTTGAATAAATCTCATAGGAGTTGGGATGAAGAAGTTATCCCACTTTCTAATCAGGTGATTCCAGTTTCCCAGTTTGGGAATAGGACAGCTTCTTCGTCGTTCCAATCAAACCAGGATGAATCACTTTGTAAGAATGATATGATCATGGACCGGCACAAGGATGGAGATAAAGAGTTCAAAGACCAATCAAGGGAAGAAGATGATGCCTTAGTCATTCCACCAGGTCCCATCACTCGCGCCAAAGCTAGAAGACTCAAAGAAGCTGTTGGAAGTCTACTTATGATCTCATGGAAGCAAGAAGACGGTCTTGATGGACGTTTGATCAATCAAGACACTCTTATCACCATTCAAGCAATGGTTTCAAACTGATCATCATCTAAGCAAGTGCTTGTGTGTGCTCTTTTCCTAGCCTTTGGTTTTGTCCCATTGGGTTTTCCAAAGGAAGGTTTTTAATGAGGCCACAAGTTACTTACATAAACCTTAGATGATGTATCACGGTTCCACCTTAGGTTATTTTTAAACTATGGTTTTTATTTCATGTTTTAAAACTCTTTTCGAATTTGAATAAGTCTTTAGTCTTTGTTGTAGTTCCAAGGGAGCCTGTTCCCTTTAATGATCTCGAGAATATGGAGCCTGTTCCATACTTCTCTATATAAGTGTGTTTGCGTTCTCTCTTTTAATCACAATCCTTTTTCTACAAATCTATCAGATTTCTTTGTTCTCTCTTTACTTCTCATCAAGTCTTGAGTGAATCTCGTTGGTGTGTCATATCCAACAACTAAGGGTGTCTATTTTGGTGTGTAATATCCAAGCTAGTCATCTAGGAGTATCAAGGAGCCATTCCGCAACTCTTTGTGTCACCAAACGATCCATCACCTTGATAAACTTGAGTCTCTGATTCGTTTATACAAGGATCTATCCAATTCAATCCAAAGAAGCATCCTAGGAGTTCATTAAGTGGTATCAGAGCTGCTTTGGATTGGGAAGTTTTCGATTTCTCTTCTGTTTCAAATAAACTTTTCAACTTCTTTGATTACCATTGATAGATCTGCGATCTGTTGTTGTTTCTCGTATCATCTGAGTAGCATATCACCTGATTGCTAATCGTCTGTGTTGAATCCTATTAGATCTAAGTGTTCTTATCATATTTTGAATCAAACTCATCCGATCCGTGTGAAGGAAGTAATCGAATCGCTTGATCTGTCGAATCACTTGCTGAATAACTTGATTTGTGTTGTTTCTGTGATAGATCTGTTCTTATTTGTCTTGAATCTGATCTGCATAAATCCAAAATTGATAGATCTAATCTTAGTCTTGTCGATTTGAATTCTCTAATCCGTGATCTGCAAGTTTTCTATCTTTTGAATCTTTTGAAAGTTGTTTCCGCGTCGACTAATTGTTCTGATTTGATTCTTGTGAACATCTTACTTGTTTGAGTGTTTTCTGAATCAGGTACCATGGTGAGAGAGTCGGAAGATGAAGCAGAACTCGTGAGACAGAACAAGTTATTGAGAGATCAGATGACTGAGCAATTAAACCAAACGATGATCACTACCGTTGCTGATATGATCAAGAGCAGTATGAAGGAACTTCGCGATGAAATAAGGCAAGAGATAAGGCAAGCTACGGGCCAAGGTCATAGCAATGAGTCTAGACGAGAAAGACGTGATGAAACCCCGAGAGAGCATGCTGAATCACAAGAAACAGACCACTACTATGAGCGTAACCGAGCCACGCACAGCAGTTCCTCTTCTAGAGATAGTAGAAGGAGACATAGAAGAGATCATGATGAAAGGAGAACTTACAGAGATGATCTTGCTGGTTTAAAGCTGAAGATACCTCCTTTCCATGGCAAAGTTGATCCGGATGCTTACTTGGAATGGGAAAAGAAGATGGAGTTGGTGTTTAACTGTAAGCACTACACCAATGCCCAAAGGATTCAGATAGCAGCAACTGAGTTCCATGACTATGCGCTGAGTTGGTGGGACCAGCTTGTGACTACCAGGAGACTTAACCAAGAGTATCCCGTTGAAACATGGCACGAGATGAAGGCTCTCATGCGTAAAAGATTTGTGCCAAATCACTATCATCGCGACTTGCACCAGAAGTTAAGAAGACTCACCCAAGGATCTCGATCTGTTGAAGAATACTATCAAGACATGGAGCTGTTGATGCTGAGAGCTCGTGTTTCTGAAGATAAAGAAGCTACTATGGCTAGGTTCTTAGGAGGTCTCAACCGAGAGATACAAGATAATGTTGAGATGCAGCACTATGTGGAGATAGAAGAGATGCTTCACAAAGCTATACTAGTTGAGCAACAAGTTAAGAGGAAGGGCCATTCTCATTCTCGTTACAACACCAGACTTCAGGGAACTAAAGAAGAAAAGTCTAGCTATCAAAAGGAAAGCAAACCGCAACTGAAAGAAGACTCAAAGCCAAATTCCTTTTACAGCAAGGATAAAGGAAAGGCCGAGGTTTCAAGTGCAAGAGCTAGAGATGTTAAGTGCTTTAAGTGTCAGGGTAGAGGCCATTATGCAAATGAGTGCACCAATAAAAGAATCATGATTCTTCTTGAGAATGGAGAGTATGAATCTGAGGATGAGCTTTCAGAGTCTGAGTGTAAGGCGCTTATTGAAGAAGAATATGAAGAAGAACCCGTGAAAGGAAGGTTATTGGTGGCTAGAAGAACTTTGAGTTTGCAAAGTAAAGCTGAAGAGCAAGAACAGAGAGAGAATCTATTCTACACTCGGTGCCTTGTGCAAGGAAAGGTCTGTAGTCTTATCATTGATGGAGGAAGTTGTGTGAATGTAGCTAGTGAAACTATGGTAAAGAAGCTTGGCCTCCAAGTACAGAAACATCCAAAGCCCTACCGGCTTCAATGGTTGAATGAAGAAGGAGAAATGAGGGTTTCTAGTCAGGTTTCGGTTCCCATTGCAATTGGAAGGTATGAGGATGAGGTTCTCTGTGATGTATTGCCTATGGAAGCTGGACATATCCTTCTTGGTCGGCCATGGCAATCAGATAGACGAGTGATACATGATGGCTACACCAACAAGCACACGTTTGAGTTCAAAGGAAAGAAGACTGTGCTGGTTCCTCTAACACCAAAGGAAGTTCATCAAGATCAACTGCAGCTACAAAAGAAGAAAGAAATAGACCTCAAACCTGAATCAAAGAAGCAGCATAGTCTCTATGCCAAATCGGGTGAAATCAAAAGAACTCTCAATGCTCATCAATCTATTCTTTTACTTATCTTTAAAGAGTCTCTTTTGAATGTTACTGACCCAACACCGGTATATCCGAGTGAAATTAAGTGTCTTTTACAGGAATTTGAAGATGTATTTCCTGAAGATAATCCAATTGGTCTTCCACCTCTTAGAGGGATTGAGCATCAGATTGATTTTGTCCCTGGTTCTACACTTCCAAATAGGCCAGCTTATAGGACTAATCCCGTGGAGACTAAAGAACTGCAAAAACAAGTTGAGGAGTTGATGGCAAAGGGGCATATCCGTGAGAGCATGAGCCCATGTGCAGTACCAGTGCTTCTTGTGCCTAAGAAAGATGGAAGCTGGCGCATGTGTGTTGATTGTAGAGCCATCAACAACATCACTGTAAAGTATCGCCATCCTATTCCTAGATTAGATGATATGCTTGATGAATTGCATGGTTCCTGCATATTTTCTAAGATTGATTTGAAAAGTGGATACCATCAGATTAGGATGAAAGAAGGAGATGAATGGAAAACTGCATTCAAAACTAAACATGGTCTTTATGAGTGGTTAGTCATGCCATTTGGATTAACCAATGCACCTAGTACATTCATGAGATTAATGAATCATGTTCTTAGATCATTCATTGGCATATTTGTTGTGGTATACTTTGATGACATCCTTGTATACAGTAAGAGCTTTAATGATCATATAGGACATCTTAGAGCTGTTCTTGATGTGCTTAGAAAGGAATCTCTTTTTGCTAACCTTAAGAAGTGTACTTTTGGAACGGATCACTTGGTTTTTCTAGGCTTTGTTGTGAGTGCAGATGGAGTAAAGGTAGATCAAGAGAAGGTGAAAGCAATACAAGAGTGGCCGATTCCTAAAACCATCAGTGAAGTGCGAAGCTTCCATGGATTAGCTGGCTTCTACCGACGGTTTGTAAAAGATTTTAGCACCATAGCCGCTCCATTGACTGAGGTGATCAAGAAAGAAGTTGGATTCAAATGGGGAGAAGCACAAGAACTTGCCTTTCAATGCCTAAAAGAGAAGCTTACTAATGCCCCTCTTCTTATACTTCCTGATTTCAATAAAACTTTTGAAATTGAATGTGATGCTTCAGGAATTGGAATTGGTGCTGTTCTTATGCAGGAGAAGAGACCCATAGCATATTTCAGTGAGAAACTAGGAGGAGCGACTCTCAACTATGCTACTTATGACAAGGAACTCTACGCTTTGGTGAGGGCTTTGCAGACATGGCAGCATTACCTATGGCCCAAGGAGTTTGTCATTCACACTGATCATGAGTCTCTCAAGTACCTTAAAAGCCAAAACAAACTCAGCAAGAGACACGCAAGGTGGGTTGAGTTCATTGAGACATTTCCTTATGTCATCAAGTATAAACAAGGTAAGGAAAACATAGTTGCTGATGCACTATCCAGAAGGTATGTTCTCTTGAACACTCTTGATGTTAAGCTATTAGGATTTGAGCAGATTAAAGTAATGTATGAGAATGATCCTGAATTTAAAGATGCTTATAAGTCTTGTGAGAAATTTGCTGCTGGACATTACTTTAGGCAGGATGGATTTCTTTTCTATGATAATAGACTTTGTGTGCCTAATTGTTCTTTGAGAGATTTATTTGTTAGGGAATCTCATGGAGGAAGCCTCATGGGACATTTTGGTGTCGCAAAAACTCTCAAGACCTTGCAGGATCACTTCTACTGGCCGCGGATGAAAAGAGATGTGGAAAGACTCTGTGAAAGGTGTGCAACTTGTAAACAAGCTAAGTCCAAAGTCCAAAACCATGGTTTGTACACTCCTTTACCCATCCCTTATCATCCTTGGAATGATATCTCTATGGACTTCATTGTTGGATTGCCTAGAACTCGTACTGGTAAAGATTCAATCTTTGTGGTAGTTGATAGATTTTCTAAGATGGCACACTTCATTGCTTGTCATAAAACTGATGATGCATTGCATGTAGCTAACTTGTTCTTTAAGGAGATTGTGCGTTTACATGGCATGCCTAAGACTATTGTATCTGATAGAGATACTAAGTTTCTAAGCTACTTTTGGAAAACTCTCTGGTCTAAACTAGGCACTAAGCTATTATTTTCTACTACTTGTCACCCACAAACTGATGGTCAGACTGAAGTAGTTAATAGAACTCTTGGTACACTCTTGCGTGCAATTATAAAGAAGAACTTGAAATCATGGGAAGATTGTTTGCCTCATTGTGAATTTGCATATAATCATGCTGTGCATTCTGCTACTAAGTTTTCTCCATTTGAAATTGTTTATGGGTTCAATCCCATCTCTCCTTTGGATCTAATACCTTTACCTGAGTGTGAAAGAGTTAGTCTTGATGGCAAGAAGAAGGCAGAGAAGGTACAACAACTTCATGAACAAGCAAGGCGCAACATAGAAGAGAAGACTAAGCAATATGCCAAACAAGCAAACAAGGGGGGAGCGTGAAAGAGTCTTTGAAGTGGGTGATCAAGTCTGGATTCACCTAAGGAAAGAAAGATTTCCTAATGAGAGGAAATCCAAGCTCATGCCAAGGATTGATGGACCATTTGAGATCATAAAGAAAATCGGCAACAATGCTTACAAGCTGGATCTCCAAGGAAGGTATGATGTGAGCAATAGTTTTAATATCACTGACTTGGTTCCTTATTTTGCAGATGAGCCAGATTTGAGGACAAATCCTTTTCAAGAGGGAGGGGATGATATGATCATGGACCGGCACAAGGATGGAGATAAAGAGTTCAAAGACCAATCAAGGGAAGAAGATGATGCCTTAGTCATTCCACCAGGTCCCATCACTCGCGCCAAAGCTAGAAGACTCAAAGAAGCTGTTGGAAGTCTACTTATGATCTCATGGAAGCAAGAAGACGGCCTTGATGGACGTTTGATCAATCAAGACACTCTTATCACCATTCAAGCAATGGTTTCAAACTGATCATCATCTAAGCAAGTGCTTGTGTGTGCTCTTTTCCTAACCTTTGGTTTTGTCCCATTGGGTTTTCCCAAGGAAGGTTTTAATGAGGCCACAAGTTACTTACATAAACCTTAGATGATGTATCATGGTTCCACCTTAGGTTATTTTAAACTATGGTTTTTATTTCATGTTTTAAAACTCTTTTCGAATTTGAATAAGTCTTTAGTCTTTGTTGTAGTTCCAAGGGAGCCTGTTCCCTTTAATGATCTCGAGAATATGGAGCCTGTTCCATACTTCTCTATATAAGTTTGTTTGCGTTCTCTCTTTTAATCACAATCTACAAAAATCAGATCAGTTCTCTCTTTACTTCTCATACTTGAGTGATCTTTGGTGGTCATGAAAACAAAACAGGGTGTCTAGTCTTGGTGTGTGATTATCCCCTCATCTCTCATCTAGGAGATCAAGAGTTTCCGCAACTCTGTGTGCTGTGACACCAAATTCCACCTTGTAAACTGGTTCCATTCTTACAGGAAACCAATTCCATTCAAGCCAAAGCCTCCATCTTAACTCTCCCATTGCTTAATCCAGATCTTAAGCGGAGGGTCCTTTTCAAGCTGAAGTAATTGGCTTTCCTACAAAAAGTTAAGTCTTGAGAGCTTCTTAAAAAAGGACAGGTGGTCTTCGCCGGAGAGCTCCGCGTTCTGCTAGGAATCATTGGATTTACTGTAAAAAAGCAACGTTTCTAAGTCGTGGGTGACTAAAAAACGTTTTGCTTTCTTTTCGATCTGAACAAAGTTTATCAAACTTCAAAGATTCTCTTCGTATTCCAAACTCTCGTAATGAGTAACCATGGTAATCTTATTCTAAAAGAAAAAAAATAATAATGCAAACCAATCAGTCTCACGGGCAAGCAAGAGGAAGAAGATGATGACTTGATTTCTCAGATTTTTGATTCAAAAGCTGATTTGTAGTTTAAAAAAAAAAAAACAGAAAAAGAAATTACATCTCTTCGCTCAAGATTCTTTTCCTGGTGGTGATTGAATCTTCGTGGAGCTACGATAAAAACTACGGTTTTGCAGCAACAAAGCTTGCAGGTCTTACATCCCGGTGATAAGTCCATACAGGCTTGCTTCCATATCAACAAGTAGTTTATTCTGGCTCATCACATTAGTTTTTTAACCGATGTGTGATGTGTCCAGTATACATATAAATCTCTGAAACCAATAATTTTAGAATGAATGCGGTGGCATGGAATTGTCAAGAGTGGGAGCTGATCTAAAGAAGGAACATCTTGATGAGTTGTATCATTGTTTTCTTCCTAGATTTTATTTCTATCAGAGAAAAAAAAAATATCGACATGTTCTGCAAAATTTGCAAGTATTTGGTTATGATCAAGTTTATACCGTTGAGCCTCGTGGACGAAGTGGTGGTCTAGCACTTTTTTATATGGATGATCCTTCGGTACTATCTTGTATGCGGATGCTCACAGATTGATATTGAAACAAGATTTGAAGGACATGATATTTCATGACTTTTGGTATGGTGACCCGTTGTTAGGCATCGAGACCTGGTTTGGGAACGATTGTCACGCATGAGTAAAACACGTAGTAAAGCTTGGTTTATGATTGGAGATTTCAATGAGATCACTGGAAACCATGAGAAGAGGGGAGGAGACGTCGTTTAGAGAGCTCTTTTCTCCCTTTCCGAACCATGTTAGAAATTGTGGAATGCTTGACTTTCCTTACAAAGGAAACTATTCTCGTGGGTAGGAAAAAGACGATCCGGAAAAGTTAAATGTAAACTCGATAGAGCAGTGGCAAATGAAGAAGAATGGCATGCTTTATTTACTCATTCTGTTGTAGAATTTCTACAACTGTGGGGATCTGACCACAGACCGGTCGTAGCACGGATTCAGTCTAGTGTTAGGAGGACACGAAAAAATTTCCGCTTTGACAAGAGATGGATCGGAAAACCAGGATTCAAGGAAGCGGTAATCTCGGGATGGGGACAATTTGATGAAATTCCAATGAGGAATTTTTCATCAAAAGTTACCTCATGTCGGAAAAAAATCAGTTCGTGGAAAAAAGCAAAATCCTTCAAACTCTTCTATTTTGATAAGGAGTTAAGGATAAGATAGACTTGGCACAAGACGATGATTCACCACAACAGAAGAACTGGAGGATTTGAGGATACAACTATTTTGCTTTTCAAGAAGAAAATTATTTCCTGGGAACAAAAAGCAGGGATCAGTGGCACAAAGATGGGGACAGGAACACAAAATTTCATCATGCCACTACAAAACAACGAAGAGCTCAAAATCGGATAGTTAGTATCAAAGACAAACATGGGAAGCTGGTAGAGAGTGAAATCGAAGTGGAGAACGTGGCTGTTGTTCAATACTTTCGAGATCTTT
>NW_026016927.1:0-28380 GCF_020379485.1 Brassica napus | reverse complement strand
CCTATGAGATTTATTCAACTTCCTGGTGATTCTCCACCACTTTATGTATCCAAATCAAGCTTCTCACAAGTGATTCATCCTGGTTTGATTGGAACGACGAGAAGCTGTCTATTCCCAAACTGGGAAACTGGAATCACCTGATTTGAAAGTGGGATAACTTCTTCATCCAACTCCTATGAGATTTATTCAACTTCCTGGTGATTCTCCACCACTTTATGTATCCAAATCAAGCTTCTCACAAAGTGATTCATCCTGTTTGATTGGAACGACGAAGAAGCTGTCCTATTCCCAAACTGGGAACTGGAATCATCCCCTGATTTGAATGGTGGGATAATCTCACAAGTGATTCATCCTGGTTTGATTGGAACGACGAAGAAGCTGTCTATTCCCAAACTGGGAAACTGGAATCACCTGATTTGAAAGTGGGATAACTTCTTCATCCCAACTCCTATGAGATTTATTCAACTTCCTGGTGATTCTCCACCACTTTATGTATCCAAATCAAGCTTCTCACAAAGTGATTCATCCTGGTTTGATTGGAACGACGAAGAAGCTGTGCTAATCCCAAACTGGGAAACTGGAATCACCTGATTTGAAAGTGGGATAACTTCTTCATCCAACTCCTATGAGATTTATTCAACTTCCTGGTGATTCTCCACCACTTTATGTATCCAAATCAAGCTTCTCACAAAGTGATTCATCCTGGTTTGATTGGAACGACGAAGAAGCTGTGCTATTCCCAACTGGGAAACTGGAATCACCTGATTTGAAAGTGGGATAACTTCTTCATCCCAACTCCTATGAGATTTATTCAACGTCCTGGCGATTCTCCACCACTTTATGTATCCAAATCAAGCTTCTCACAAAGTGATTCATCCTGGTTTGATTGGAACGACGAAGAAGCTGTGCTATTCCCAACTGGGAAACTGGAATCACCTGATTTGAAAGTGGGATAACTTCTTCATCCCAACTCCTATGAGATTTATTCAACTTCCTGGTGATTCTCCACCACTTTATGTATCCAAATCAAGCTTCTCACAAAGTGATTCATCCTGGTTTGATTGGAACGACGAAGAAGCTGTGCTATTCCCAAACTGGGAAACTGGAATCACCTGATTTGAAAGTGGGATAACTTCTTCATCCCAACTCCTATGAGATTTATTCAACTTCCTGGTGATTCTCCACCACTTTATGTATCCAAATCAAGCTTCTCACAAAGTGATTCATCCTGGTTTGATTGGAACGACGAAGAAGCTGTGCTATTCCCAAACTGGGAAACTGGAATCACCTGATTTGAAAGTGGGATAACTTCTTCATCCCAACTCCTATGAGATTTATTCAACTTCCTGGTGATTCTCCACCACTTTATGTATCCAAATCAAGCTTCTCACAAAGTGATTCATCCTGGTTTGATTGGAACGACGAAGAAGCTGTGCTATTCCCAAACTGGGAAACTGGAATCACCTGATTTGAAAGTGGGATAACTTCTTCATCCCAACTCCTATGAGATTTATTCAACTTCCTGGTGATTCTCCACCACTTTATGTATCCAAATCAAGCTTCTCACAAAGTGATTCATCCTGGTTTGATTGGAACGACGAAGAAGCTGCTATTCCCAAACTGGGAAACTGGAATCACCTGATTTGAAAGTGGGATAACTTCTTCATCCCAACTCCTATGAGATTTATTCAACTTCCTGGTGATTCTCCACCACTTTATGTATCCAAATCAAGCTTCTCACAAAGTGATTCATCCTGGTTTGATTGGAACGACGAAGAAGCTGTGCTATTCCCAAACTGGGAAACTGGAATCACCTGATTTGAAAGTGGGATAACTTCTTCATCCCAACTCCTATGAGATTTATTCAACTTCCTGGTGATTCTCCACCACTTTATGTATC
This sequence comes from Brassica napus, assembly GCF_020379485.1. NCBI lineage: Eukaryota > Viridiplantae > Streptophyta > Magnoliopsida > Brassicales > Brassicaceae > Brassica > Brassica napus. Next base: position 26,480 of record NW_026016927.1, on the reverse strand, counting down.
CAAATCAAGCTTCTCACAAAGTGATTCATCCTGGTTTGATTGGAACGACGAAGAAGCTGTGCTATTCCCAAACTGGGAAACTGGAATCACCTGATTTGAAAGTGGGATAACTTCTTCATCCCAACTCCTATGAGATTTATTCAACTTCCTGGTGATTCTCCACCACTTTATGTATCCAAATCAAGCTTCTCACAAAGTGATTCATCCTGGTTTGATTGGAACGACGAAGAAGCTGTGCTATTCCCAAACTGGGAAACTGGAATCACCTGATTTGAAAGTGGGATAACTTCTTCATCCCAACTCCTATGAGATTTATTCAACTTCCTGGTGATTCTCCACCACTTTATGTATCCAAATCAAGCTTCTCACAAAGTGATTCATCCTGGTTTGATTGGAACGACGAAGAAGCTGTGCTATTCCCAAACTGGGAAACTGGAATCACCTGATTTGAAAGTGGGATAACTTCTTCATCCCAACTCCTATGAGATTTATTCAACTTCCTGGTGATTCTCCACCACTTTATGTATCCAAATCAAGCTTCTCACAAAGTGATTCATCCTGGTTTGATTGGAACGACGAAGAAGCTGTGCTATTCCCAAACTGGGAAACTGGAATCACCTGATTTGAAAGTGGGATAACTTCTTCATCCCAACTCCTATGAGATTTATTCAACTTCCTGGTGATTCTCCACCACTTTATGTATCCAAATCAAGCTTCTCACAAAGTGATTCATCCTGGTTTGATTGGAACGACGAAGAAGCTGTGCTATTCCCAAACTGGGAAACTGGAATCACCTGATTTGAAAGTGGGATAACTTCTTCATCCCAACTCCTATGAGATTTATTCAACTTCCTGGTGATTCTCCACCACTTTATGTATCCAAATCAAGCTTCTCACAAAGTGATTCATCCTGGTTTGATTGGAACGACGAAGAAGCTGTGCTATTCCCAAACTGGGAAACTGGAATCACCTGATTTGAAAGTGGGATAACTTCTTCATCCAACTCCTATGAGATTTATTCAACTTCCTGGTGATTCTCCACCACTTTATGTATCCAAATCAAGCTTCTCACAAAGTGATTCATCCTGGTTTGATTGGAACGACGAAGAAGCTGTGCTATTCCCAAACTGGGAAACTGGAATCACCTGATTTGAAAGTGGGATAACTTCTTCATCCCAACTCCTATGAGATTTATTCAACTTCCTGGTGATTCTCCACCACTTTATGTATCCAAATCAAGCTTCTCACAAAGTGATTCATCCTGGTTTGATTGGAACGACGAAGAAGCTGTGCTATTCCCAAACTGGGAAACTGGAATCACCTGATTTGAAAGTGGGATAACTTCTTCATCCCAACTCCTATGAGATTTATTCAACTTCCTGGTGATTCTCCACCACTTTATGTATCCAAATCAAGCTTCTCACAAAGTGATTCATCCTGGTTTGATTGGAACGACGAAGAAGCTGTGCTATTCCCAAACTGGGAAACTGGAATCACCTGATTTGAAAGTGGGATAACTTCTTCATCCAACTCCTATGAGATTTATTCAACTTCCTGGTGATTCTCCACCACTTTATGTATCCAAATCAAGCTTCTCACAAAGTGATTCATCCTGGTTTGATTGGAACGACGAAGAAGCTGTGCTATTCCCAAACTGGGAAACTGGAATCACCTGATTTGAAAGTGGGATAACTTCTTCATCCCAACTCCTATGAGATTTATTCAACTTCCTGGTGATTCTCCACCACTTTATGTATCCAAATCAAGCTTCTCACAAAGTGATTCATCCTGGTTTGATTGGAACGACGAAGAAGCTGTGCTATTCCCAAACTGGGAAACTGGAATCACCTGATTTGAAAGTGGGATAACTTCTTCATCCCAACTCCTATGAGATTTATTCAACTTCCTGGTGATTCTCCACCACTTTATGTATCCAAATCAAGCTTCTCACAAAGTGATTCATCCTGGTTTGATTGGAACGACGAAGAAGCTGTGCTATTCCCAAACTGGGAAACTGGAATCACCTGATTTGAAAGTGGGATAACTTCTTCATCCCAACTCCTATGAGATTTATTCAACTTCCTGGTGATTCTCCACCACTTTATGTATCCAAATCAAGCTTCTCACAAAGTGATTCATCCTGGTTTGATTGGAACGACGAAGAAGCTGTGCTATTCCCAAACTGGGAAACTGGAATCACCTGATTTGAAAGTGGGATAACTTCTTCATCCCAACTCCTATGAGATTTATTCAACTTCCTGGTGATTCTCCACCACTTTATGTATCCAAATCAAGCTTCTCACAAAGTGATTCATCCTGGTTTGATTGGAACGACGAAGAAGCTGTGCTATTCCCAAACTGGGAAACTGGAATCACCTGATTTGAAAGTGGGATAACTTCTTCATCCCAACTCCTATGAGATTTATTCAACTTCCTGGTGATTCTCCACCACTTTATGTATCCAAATCAAGCTTCTCACAAAGTGATTCATCCTGGTTTGATTGGAACGACGAAGAAGCTGTGCTATTCCCAAACTGGGAAACTGGAATCACCTGATTTGAAAGTGGGATAACTTCTTCATCCCAACTCCTATGAGATTTATTCAACTTCCTGGTGATTCTCCACCACTTTATGTATCCAAATCAAGCTTCTCACAAAGTGATTCATCCTGGTTTGATTGGAACGACGAAGAAGCTGTGCTATTCCCAAACTGGGAAACTGGAATCACCTGATTTGAAAGTGGGATAACTTCTTCATCCCAACTCCTATGAGATTTATTCAACTTCCTGGTGATTCTCCACCACTTTATGTATCCAAATCAAGCTTCTCACAAAGTGATTCATCCTGGTTTGATTGGAACGACGAAGAAGCTGTGCTATTCCCAAACTGGGAAACTGGAATCACCTGATTTGAAAGTGGGATAACTTCTTCATCCCAACTCCTATGAGATTTATTCAACTTCCTGGTGATTCTCCACCACTTTATGTATCCAAATCAAGCTTCTCACAAAGTGATTCATCCTGGTTTGATTGGAACGACGAAGAAGCTGTGCTATTCCCAAACTGGGAAACTGGAATCACCTGATTTGAAAGTGGGATAACTTCTTCATCCAACTCCTATGAGATTTATTCAACTTCCTGGTGATTCTCCACCACTTTATGTATCCAAATCAAGCTTCTCACAAAGTGATTCATCCTGGTTTGATTGGAACGACGAAGAAGCTGTGCTATTCCCAAACTGGGAAACTGGAATCACCTGATTTGAAAGTGGGATAACTTCTTCATCCCAACTCCTATGAGATTTATTCAACTTCCTGGTGATTCTCCACCACTTTATGTATCCAAATCAAGCTTCTCACAAAGTGATTCATCCTGGTTTGATTGGAACGACGAAGAAGCTGTGCTATTCCCAAACTGGGAAACTGGAATCACCTGATTTGAAAGTGGGATAACTTCTTCATCCCAACTCCTATGAGATTTATTCAACTTCCTGGTGATTCTCCACCACTTTATGTATCCAAATCAAGCTTCTCACAAAGTGATTCATCCTGGTTTGATTGGAACGACGAAGAAGCTGTGCTATTCCCAAACTGGGAAACTGGAATCACCTGATTTGAAAGTGGGATAACTTCTTCATCCCAACTCCTATGAGATTTATTCAACTTCCTGGTGATTCTCCACCACTTTATGTATCCAAATCAAGCTTCTCACAAAGTGATTCATCCTGGTTTGATTGGAACGACGAAGAAGCTGTGCTATTCCCAAACTGGGAAACTGGAATCACCTGATTTGAAAGTGGGATAACTTCTTCATCCCAACTCCTATGAGATTTATTCAACTTCCTGGTGATTCTCCACCACTTTATGTATCCAAATCAAGCTTCTCACAAAGTGATTCATCCTGGTTTGATTGGAACGACGAAGAAGCTGTGCTATTCCCAAACTGGGAAACTGGAATCACCTGATTTGAAAGTGGGATAACTTCTTCATCCCAACTCCTATGAGATTTATTCAACTTCCTGGTGATTCTCCACCACTTTATGTATCCAAATCAAGCTTCTCACAAAGTGATTCATCCTGGTTTGATTGGAACGACGAAGAAGCTGTGCTATTCCCAAACTGGGAAACTGGAATCACCTGATTTGAAAGTGGGATAACTTCTTCATCCCAACTCCTATGAGATTTATTCAACTTCCTGGTGATTCTCCACCACTTTATGTATCCAAATCAAGCTTCTCACAAAGTGATTCATCCTGGTTTGATTGGAACGACGAAGAAGCTGTGCTATTCCCAAACTGGGAAACTGGAATCACCTGATTTGAAAGTGGGATAACTTCTTCATCCCAACTCCTATGAGATTTATTCAACTTCCTGGTGATTCTCCACCACTTTATGTATCCAAATCAAGCTTCTCACAAAGTGATTCATCCTGGTTTGATTGGAACGACGAAGAAGCTGTGCTATTCCCAAACTGGGAAACTGGAATCACCTGATTTGAAAGTGGGATAACTTCTTCATCCCAACTCCTATGAGATTTATTCAACTTCCTGGTGATTCTCCACCACTTTATGTATCCAAATCAAGCTTCTCACAAAGTGATTCATCCTGGTTTGATTGGAACGACGAAGAAGCTGTGCTATTCCCAAACTGGGAAACTGGAATCACCTGATTTGAAAGTGGGATAACTTCTTCATCCCAACTCCTATGAGATTTATTCAACTTCCTGGTGATTCTCCACCACTTTATGTATCCAAATCAAGCTTCTCACAAAGTGATTCATCCTGGTTTGATTGGAACGACGAAGAAGCTGTGCTATTCCCAAACTGGGAAACTGGAATCACCTGATTTGAAAGTGGGATAACTTCTTCATCCCAACTCCTATGAGATTTATTCAACTTCCTGGTGATTCTCCACCACTTTATGTATCCAAATCAAGCTTCTCACAAAGTGATTCATCCTGGTTTGATTGGAACGACGAAGAAGCTGTGCTATTCCCAAACTGGGAAACTGGAATCACCTGATTTGAAAGTGGGATAACTTCTTCATCCCAACTCCTATGAGATTTATTCAACTTCCTGGTGATTCTCCACCACTTTATGTATCCAAATCAAGCTTCTCACAAAGTGATTCATCCTGGTTTGATTGGAACGACGAAGAAGCTGTGCTATTCCCAAACTGGGAAACTGGAATCACCTGATTTGAAAGTGGGATAACTTCTTCATCCCAACTCCTATGAGATTTATTCAACTTCCTGGTGATTCTCCACCACTTTATGTATCCAAATCAAGCTTCTCACAAAGTGATTCATCCTGGTTTGATTGGAACGACGAAGAAGCTGTGCTATTCCCAAACTGGGAAACTGGAATCACCTGATTTGAAAGTGGGATAACTTCTTCATCCCAACTCCTATGAGATTTATTCAACTTCCTGGTGATTCTCCACCACTTTATGTATCCAAATCAAGCTTCTCACAAAGTGATTCATCCTGGTTTGATTGGAACGACGAAGAAGCTGTGCTATTCCCAAACTGGGAAACTGGAATCACCTGATTTGAAAGTGGGATAACTTCTTCATCCCAACTCCTATGAGATTTATTCAACTTCCTGGTGATTCTCCACCACTTTATGTATCCAAATCAAGCTTCTCACAAAGTGATTCATCCTGGTTTGATTGGAACGACGAAGAAGCTGTGCTATTCCCAAACTGGGAAACTGGAATCACCTGATTTGAAAGTGGGATAACTTCTTCATCCCAACTCCTATGAGATTTATTCAACTTCCTGGTGATTCTCCACCACTTTATGTATCCAAATCAAGCTTCTCACAAAGTGATTCATCCTGGTTTGATTGGAACGACGAAGAAGCTGTGCTATTCCCAAACTGGGAAACTGGAATCACCTGATTTGAAAGTGGGATAACTTCTTCATCCCAACTCCTATGAGATTTATTCAACTTCCTGGTGATTCTCCACCACTTTATGTATCCAAATCAAGCTTCTCACAAAGTGATTCATCCTGGTTTGATTGGAACGACGAAGAAGCTGTGCTATTCCCAAACTGGGAAACTGGAATCACCTGATTTGAAAGTGGGATAACTTCTTCATCCCAACTCCTATGAGATTTATTCAACTTCCTGGTGATTCTCCACCACTTTATGTATCCAAATCAAGCTTCTCACAAAGTGATTCATCCTGGTTTGATTGGAACGACGAAGAAGCTGTGCTATTCCCAAACTGGGAAACTGGAATCACCTGATTTGAAAGTGGGATAACTTCTTCATCCCAACTCCTATGAGATTTATTCAACTTCCTGGTGATTCTCCACCACTTTATGTATCCAAATCAAGCTTCTCACAAAGTGATTCATCCTGGTTTGATTGGAACGACGAAGAAGCTGTGCTATTCCCAAACTGGGAAACTGGAATCACCTGATTTGAAAGTGGGATAACTTCTTCATCCCAACTCCTATGAGATTTATTCAACTTCCTGGTGATTCTCCACCACTTTATGTATCCAAATCAAGCTTCTCACAAAGTGATTCATCCTGGTTTGATTGGAACGACGAAGAAGCTGTGCTATTCCCAAACTGGGAAACTGGAATCACCTGATTTGAAAGTGGGATAACTTCTTCATCCCAACTCCTATGAGATTTATTCAACTTCCTGGTGATTCTCCACCACTTTATGTATCCAAATCAAGCTTCTCACAAAGTGATTCATCCTGGTTTGATTGGAACGACGAAGAAGCTGTGCTATTCCCAAACTGGGAAACTGGAATCACCTGATTTGAAAGTGGGATAACTTCTTCATCCCAACTCCTATGAGATTTATTCAACTTCCTGGTGATTCTCCACCACTTTATGTATCCAAATCAAGCTTCTCACAAAGTGATTCATCCTGGTTTGATTGGAACGACGAAGAAGCTGTGCTATTCCCAAACTGGGAAACTGGAATCACCTGATTTGAAAGTGGGATAACTTCTTCATCCCAACTCCTATGAGATTTATTCAACTTCCTGGTGATTCTCCACCACTTTATGTATCCAAATCAAGCTTCTCACAAAGTGATTCATCCTGGTTTGATTGGAACGACGAAGAAGCTGTGCTATTCCCAAACTGGGAAACTGGAATCACCTGATTTGAAAGTGGGATAACTTCTTCATCCCAACTCCTATGAGATTTATTCAACTTCCTGGTGATTCTCCACCACTTTATGTATCCAAATCAAGCTTCTCACAAAGTGATTCATCCTGGTTTGATTGGAACGACGAAGAAGCTGTGCTATTCCCAAACTGGGAAACTGGAATCACCTGATTTGAAAGTGGGATAACTTCTTCATCCCAACTCCTATGAGATTTATTCAACTTCCTGGTGATTCTCCACCACTTTATGTATCCAAATCAAGCTTCTCACAAAGTGATTCATCCTGGTTTGATTGGAACGACGAAGAAGCTGTGCTATTCCCAAACTGGGAAACTGGAATCACCTGATTTGAAAGTGGGATAACTTCTTCATCCCAACTCCTATGAGATTTATTCAACTTCCTGGTGATTCTCCACCACTTTATGTATCCAAATCAAGCTTCTCACAAAGTGATTCATCCTGGTTTGATTGGAACGACGAAGAAGCTGTGCTATTCCCAAACTGGGAAACTGGAATCACCTGATTTGAAAGTGGGATAACTTCTTCATCCCAACTCCTATGAGATTTATTCAACTTCCTGGTGATTCTCCACCACTTTATGTATCCAAATCAAGCTTCTCACAAAGTGATTCATCCTGGTTTGATTGGAACGACGAAGAAGCTGTGCTATTCCCAAACTGGGAAACTGGAATCACCTGATTTGAAAGTGGGATAACTTCTTCATCCAACTCCTATGAGATTTATTCAACTTCCTGGTGATTCTCCACCACTTTATGTATCCAAATCAAGCTTCTCACAAAGTGATTCATCCTGGTTTGATTGGAACGACGAAGAAGCTGTGCTATTCCCAAACTGGGAAACTGGAATCACCTGATTTGAAAGTGGGATAACTTCTTCATCCCAACTCCTATGAGATTTATTCAACTTCCTGGTGATTCTCCACCACTTTATGTATCCAAATCAAGCTTCTCACAAAGTGATTCATCCTGGTTTGATTGGAACGACGAAGAAGCTGTGCTATTCCCAAACTGGGAAACTGGAATCACCTGATTTGAAAGTGGGATAACTTCTTCATCCCAACTCCTATGAGATTTATTCAACTTCCTGGTGATTCTCCACCACTTTATGTATCCAAATCAAGCTTCTCACAAAGTGATTCATCCTGGTTTGATTGGAACGACGAAGAAGCTGTGCTATTCCCAAACTGGGAAACTGGAATCACCTGATTTGAAAGTGGGATAACTTCTTCATCCCAACTCCTATGAGATTTATTCAACTTCCTGGTGATTCTCCACCACTTTATGTATCCAAATCAAGCTTCTCACAAAGTGATTCATCCTGGTTTGATTGGAACGACGAAGAAGCTGTGCTATTCCCAAACTGGGAAACTGGAATCACCTGATTTGAAAGTGGGATAACTTCTTCATCCCAACTCCTATGAGATTTATTCAACTTCCTGGTGATTCTCCACCACTTTATGTATCCAAATCAAGCTTCTCACAAAGTGATTCATCCTGGTTTGATTGGAACGACGAAGAAGCTGTGCTATTCCCAAACTGGGAAACTGGAATCACCTGATTTGAAAGTGGGATAACTTCTTCATCCCAACTCCTATGAGATTTATTCAACTTCCTGGTGATTCTCCACCACTTTATGTATCCAAATCAAGCTTCTCACAAAGTGATTCATCCTGGTTTGATTGGAACGACGAAGAAGCTGTGCTATTCCCAAACTGGGAAACTGGAATCACCTGATTTGAAAGTGGGATAACTTCTTCATCCCAACTCCTATGAGATTTATTCAACTTCCTGGTGATTCTCCACCACTTTATGTATCCAAATCAAGCTTCTCACAAAGTGATTCATCCTGGTTTGATTGGAACGACGAAGAAGCTGTGCTATTCCCAAACTGGGAAACTGGAATCACCTGATTTGAAAGTGGGATAACTTCTTCATCCCAACTCCTATGAGATTTATTCAACTTCCTGGTGATTCTCCACCACTTTATGTATCCAAATCAAGCTTCTCACAAAGTGATTCATCCTGGTTTGATTGGAACGACGAAGAAGCTGTGCTATTCCCAAACTGGGAAACTGGAATCACCTGATTTGAAAGTGGGATAACTTCTTCATCCCAACTCCTATGAGATTTATTCAACTTCCTGGTGATTCTCCACCACTTTATGTATCCAAATCAAGCTTCTCACAAAGTGATTCATCCTGGTTTGATTGGAACGACGAAGAAGCTGTGCTATTCCCAAACTGGGAAACTGGAATCACCTGATTTGAAAGTGGGATAACTTCTTCATCCCAACTCCTATGAGATTTATTCAACTTCCTGGTGATTCTCCACCACTTTATGTATCCAAATCAAGCTTCTCACAAAGTGATTCATCCTGGTTTGATTGGAACGACGAAGAAGCTGTGCTATTCCCAAACTGGGAAACTGGAATCACCTGATTTGAAAGTGGGATAACTTCTTCATCCCAACTCCTATGAGATTTATTCAACTTCCTGGTGATTCTCCACCACTTTATGTATCCAAATCAAGCTTCTCACAAAGTGATTCATCCTGGTTTGATTGGAACGACGAAGAAGCTGTGCTATTCCCAAACTGGGAAACTGGAATCACCTGATTTGAAAGTGGGATAACTTCTTCATCCCAACTCCTATGAGATTTATTCAACTTCCTGGTGATTCTCCACCACTTTATGTATCCAAATCAAGCTTCTCACAAAGTGATTCATCCTGGTTTGATTGGAACGACGAAGAAGCTGTGCTATTCCCAAACTGGGAAACTGGAATCACCTGATTTGAAAGTGGGATAACTTCTTCATCCCAACTCCTATGAGATTTATTCAACTTCCTGGTGATTCTCCACCACTTTATGTATCCAAATCAAGCTTCTCACAAAGTGATTCATCCTGGTTTGATTGGAACGACGAAGAAGCTGTGCTATTCCCAAACTGGGAAACTGGAATCACCTGATTTGAAAGTGGGATAACTTCTTCATCCCAACTCCTATGAGATTTATTCAACTTCCTGGTGATTCTCCACCACTTTATGTATCCAAATCAAGCTTCTCACAAAGTGATTCATCCTGGTTTGATTGGAACGACGAAGAAGCTGTGCTATTCCCAAACTGGGAAACTGGAATCACCTGATTTGAAAGTGGGATAACTTCTTCATCCCAACTCCTATGAGATTTATTCAACTTCCTGGTGATTCTCCACCACTTTATGTATCCAAATCAAGCTTCTCACAAAGTGATTCATCCTGGTTTGATTGGAACGACGAAGAAGCTGTGCTATTCCCAAACTGGGAAACTGGAATCACCTGATTTGAAAGTGGGATAACTTCTTCATCCCAACTCCTATGAGATTTATTCAACTTCCTGGTGATTCTCCACCACTTTATGTATCCAAATCAAGCTTCTCACAAAGTGATTCATCCTGGTTTGATTGGAACGACGAAGAAGCTGTGCTATTCCCAAACTGGGAAACTGGAATCACCTGATTTGAAAGTGGGATAACTTCTTCATCCCAACTCCTATGAGATTTATTCAACTTCCTGGTGATTCTCCACCACTTTATGTATCCAAATCAAGCTTCTCACAAAGTGATTCATCCTGGTTTGATTGGAACGACGAAGAAGCTGTGCTATTCCCAAACTGGGAAACTGGAATCACCTGATTTGAAAGTGGGATAACTTCTTCATCCCAACTCCTATGAGATTTATTCAACTTCCTGGTGATTCTCCACCACTTTATGTATCCAAATCAAGCTTCTCACAAAGTGATTCATCCTGGTTTGATTGGAACGACGAAGAAGCTGTGCTATTCCCAAACTGGGAAACTGGAATCACCTGATTTGAAAGTGGGATAACTTCTTCATCCCAACTCCTATGAGATTTATTCAACTTCCTGGTGATTCTCCACCACTTTATGTATCCAAATCAAGCTTCTCACAAAGTGATTCATCCTGGTTTGATTGGAACGACGAAGAAGCTGTGCTATTCCCAAACTGGGAAACTGGAATCACCTGATTTGAAAGTGGGATAACTTCTTCATCCCAACTCCTATGAGATTTATTCAACTTCCTGGTGATTCTCCACCACTTTATGTATCCAAATCAAGCTTCTCACAAAGTGATTCATCCTGGTTTGATTGGAACGACGAAGAAGCTGTGCTATTCCCAAACTGGGAAACTGGAATCACCTGATTTGAAAGTGGGATAACTTCTTCATCCCAACTCCTATGAGATTTATTCAACTTCCTGGTGATTCTCCACCACTTTATGTATCCAAATCAAGCTTCTCACAAAGTGATTCATCCTGGTTTGATTGGAACGACGAAGAAGCTGTGCTATTCCCAAACTGGGAAACTGGAATCACCTGATTTGAAAGTGGGATAACTTCTTCATCCCAACTCCTATGAGATTTATTCAACTTCCTGGTGATTCTCCACCACTTTATGTATCCAAATCAAGCTTCTCACAAAGTGATTCATCCTGGTTTGATTGGAACGACGAAGAAGCTGTGCTATTCCCAAACTGGGAAACTGGAATCACCTGATTTGAAAGTGGGATAACTTCTTCATCCCAACTCCTATGAGATTTATTCAACTTCCTGGTGATTCTCCACCACTTTATGTATCCAAATCAAGCTTCTCACAAAGTGATTCATCCTGGTTTGATTGGAACGACGAAGAAGCTGTGCTATTCCCAAACTGGGAAACTGGAATCACCTGATTTGAAAGTGGGATAACTTCTTCATCCCAACTCCTATGAGATTTATTCAACTTCCTGGTGATTCTCCACCACTTTATGTATCCAAATCAAGCTTCTCACAAAGTGATTCATCCTGGTTTGATTGGAACGACGAAGAAGCTGTGCTATTCCCAAACTGGGAAACTGGAATCACCTGATTTGAAAGTGGGATAACTTCTTCATCCCAACTCCTATGAGATTTATTCAACTTCCTGGTGATTCTCCACCACTTTATGTATCCAAATCAAGCTTCTCACAAAGTGATTCATCCTGGTTTGATTGGAACGACGAAGAAGCTGTGCTATTCCCAAACTGGGAAACTGGAATCACCTGATTTGAAAGTGGGATAACTTCTTCATCCCAACTCCTATGAGATTTATTCAACTTCCTGGTGATTCTCCACCACTTTATGTATCCAAATCAAGCTTCTCACAAAGTGATTCATCCTGGTTTGATTGGAACGACGAAGAAGCTGTGCTATTCCCAAACTGGGAAACTGGAATCACCTGATTTGAAAGTGGGATAACTTCTTCATCCCAACTCCTATGAGATTTATTCAACTTCCTGGTGATTCTCCACCACTTTATGTATCCAAATCAAGCTTCTCACAAAGTGATTCATCCTGGTTTGATTGGAACGACGAAGAAGCTGTGCTATTCCCAAACTGGGAAACTGGAATCACCTGATTTGAAAGTGGGATAACTTCTTCATCCCAACTCCTATGAGATTTATTCAACTTCCTGGTGATTCTCCACCACTTTATGTATCCAAATCAAGCTTCTCACAAAGTGATTCATCCTGGTTTGATTGGAACGACGAAGAAGCTGTGCTATTCCCAAACTGGGAAACTGGAATCACCTGATTTGAAAGTGGGATAACTTCTTCATCCCAACTCCTATGAGATTTATTCAACTTCCTGGTGATTCTCCACCACTTTATGTATCCAAATCAAGCTTCTCACAAAGTGATTCATCCTGGTTTGATTGGAACGACGAAGAAGCTGTGCTATTCCCAAACTGGGAAACTGGAATCACCTGATTTGAAAGTGGGATAACTTCTTCATCCCAACTCCTATGAGATTTATTCAACTTCCTGGTGATTCTCCACCACTTTATGTATCCAAATCAAGCTTCTCACAAAGTGATTCATCCTGGTTTGATTGGAACGACGAAGAAGCTGTGCTATTCCCAAACTGGGAAACTGGAATCACCTGATTTGAAAGTGGGATAACTTCTTCATCCCAACTCCTATGAGATTTATTCAACTTCCTGGTGATTCTCCACCACTTTATGTATCCAAATCAAGCTTCTCACAAAGTGATTCATCCTGGTTTGATTGGAACGACGAAGAAGCTGTGCTATTCCCAAACTGGGAAACTGGAATCACCTGATTTGAAAGTGGGATAACTTCTTCATCCCAACTCCTATGAGATTTATTCAACTTCCTGGTGATTCTCCACCACTTTATGTATCCAAATCAAGCTTCTCACAAAGTGATTCATCCTGGTTTGATTGGAACGACGAAGAAGCTGTGCTATTCCCAAACTGGGAAACTGGAATCACCTGATTTGAAAGTGGGATAACTTCTTCATCCCAACTCCTATGAGATTTATTCAACTTCCTGGTGATTCTCCACCACTTTATGTATCCAAATCAAGCTTCTCACAAAGTGATTCATCCTGGTTTGATTGGAACGACGAAGAAGCTGTGCTATTCCCAAACTGGGAAACTGGAATCACCTGATTTGAAAGTGGGATAACTTCTTCATCCCAACTCCTATGAGATTTATTCAACTTCCTGGTGATTCTCCACCACTTTATGTATCCAAATCAAGCTTCTCACAAAGTGATTCATCCTGGTTTGATTGGAACGACGAAGAAGCTGTGCTATTCCCAAACTGGGAAACTGGAATCACCTGATTTGAAAGTGGGATAACTTCTTCATCCCAACTCCTATGAGATTTATTCAACTTCCTGGTGATTCTCCACCACTTTATGTATCCAAATCAAGCTTCTCACAAAGTGATTCATCCTGGTTTGATTGGAACGACGAAGAAGCTGTGCTATTCCCAAACTGGGAAACTGGAATCACCTGATTTGAAAGTGGGATAACTTCTTCATCCCAACTCCTATGAGATTTATTCAACTTCCTGGTGATTCTCCACCACTTTATGTATCCAAATCAAGCTTCTCACAAAGTGATTCATCCTGGTTTGATTGGAACGACGAAGAAGCTGTGCTATTCCCAAACTGGGAAACTGGAATCACCTGATTTGAAAGTGGGATAACTTCTTCATCCCAACTCCTATGAGATTTATTCAACTTCCTGGTGATTCTCCACCACTTTATGTATCCAAATCAAGCTTCTCACAAAGTGATTCATCCTGGTTTGATTGGAACGACGAAGAAGCTGTGCTATTCCCAAACTGGGAAACTGGAATCACCTGATTTGAAAGTGGGATAACTTCTTCATCCCAACTCCTATGAGATTTATTCAACTTCCTGGTGATTCTCCACCACTTTATGTATCCAAATCAAGCTTCTCACAAAGTGATTCATCCTGGTTTGATTGGAACGACGAAGAAGCTGTGCTATTCCCAAACTGGGAAACTGGAATCACCTGATTTGAAAGTGGGATAACTTCTTCATCCCAACTCCTATGAGATTTATTCAACTTCCTGGTGATTCTCCACCACTTTATGTATCCAAATCAAGCTTCTCACAAAGTGATTCATCCTGGTTTGATTGGAACGACGAAGAAGCTGTGCTATTCCCAAACTGGGAAACTGGAATCACCTGATTTGAAAGTGGGATAACTTCTTCATCCCAACTCCTATGAGATTTATTCAACTTCCTGGTGATTCTCCACCACTTTATGTATCCAAATCAAGCTTCTCACAAAGTGATTCATCCTGGTTTGATTGGAACGACGAAGAAGCTGTGCTATTCCCAAACTGGGAAACTGGAATCACCTGATTTGAAAGTGGGATAACTTCTTCATCCCAACTCCTATGAGATTTATTCAACTTCCTGGTGATTCTCCACCACTTTATGTATCCAAATCAAGCTTCTCACAAAGTGATTCATCCTGGTTTGATTGGAACGACGAAGAAGCTGTGCTATTCCCAAACTGGGAAACTGGAATCACCTGATTTGAAAGTGGGATAACTTCTTCATCCCAACTCCTATGAGATTTATTCAACTTCCTGGTGATTCTCCACCACTTTATGTATCCAAATCAAGCTTCTCACAAAGTGATTCATCCTGGTTTGATTGGAACGACGAAGAAGCTGTGCTATTCCCAAACTGGGAAACTGGAATCACCTGATTTGAAAGTGGGATAACTTCTTCATCCCAACTCCTATGAGATTTATTCAACTTCCTGGTGATTCTCCACCACTTTATGTATCCAAATCAAGCTTCTCACAAAGTGATTCATCCTGGTTTGATTGGAACGACGAAGAAGCTGTGCTATTCCCAAACTGGGAAACTGGAATCACCTGATTTGAAAGTGGGATAACTTCTTCATCCCAACTCCTATGAGATTTATTCAACTTCCTGGTGATTCTCCACCACTTTATGTATCCAAATCAAGCTTCTCACAAAGTGATTCATCCTGGTTTGATTGGAACGACGAAGAAGCTGTGCTATTCCCAAACTGGGAAACTGGAATCACCTGATTTGAAAGTGGGATAACTTCTTCATCCCAACTCCTATGAGATTTATTCAACTTCCTGGTGATTCTCCACCACTTTATGTATCCAAATCAAGCTTCTCACAAAGTGATTCATCCTGGTTTGATTGGAACGACGAAGAAGCTGTGCTATTCCCAAACTGGGAAACTGGAATCACCTGATTTGAAAGTGGGATAACTTCTTCATCCCAACTCCTATGAGATTTATTCAACTTCCTGGTGATTCTCCACCACTTTATGTATCCAAATCAAGCTTCTCACAAAGTGATTCATCCTGGTTTGATTGGAACGACGAAGAAGCTGTGCTATTCCCAAACTGGGAAACTGGAATCACCTGATTTGAAAGTGGGATAACTTCTTCATCCCAACTCCTATGAGATTTATTCAACTTCCTGGTGATTCTCCACCACTTTATGTATCCAAATCAAGCTTCTCACAAAGTGATTCATCCTGGTTTGATTGGAACGACGAAGAAGCTGTGCTATTCCCAAACTGGGAAACTGGAATCACCTGATTTGAAAGTGGGATAACTTCTTCATCCCAACTCCTATGAGATTTATTCAACTTCCTGGTGATTCTCCACCACTTTATGTATCCAAATCAAGCTTCTCACAAAGTGATTCATCCTGGTTTGATTGGAACGACGAAGAAGCTGTGCTATTCCCAAACTGGGAAACTGGAATCACCTGATTTGAAAGTGGGATAACTTCTTCATCCCAACTCCTATGAGATTTATTCAACTTCCTGGTGATTCTCCACCACTTTATGTATCCAAATCAAGCTTCTCACAAAGTGATTCATCCTGGTTTGATTGGAACGACGAAGAAGCTGTGCTATTCCCAAACTGGGAAACTGGAATCACCTGATTTGAAAGTGGGATAACTTCTTCATCCCAACTCCTATGAGATTTATTCAACTTCCTGGTGATTCTCCACCACTTTATGTATCCAAATCAAGCTTCTCACAAAGTGATTCATCCTGGTTTGATTGGAACGACGAAGAAGCTGTGCTATTCCCAAACTGGGAAACTGGAATCACCTGATTTGAAAGTGGGATAACTTCTTCATCCCAACTCCTATGAGATTTATTCAACTTCCTGGTGATTCTCCACCACTTTATGTATCCAAATCAAGCTTCTCACAAAGTGATTCATCCTGGTTTGATTGGAACGACGAAGAAGCTGTGCTATTCCCAAACTGGGAAACTGGAATCACCTGATTTGAAAGTGGGATAACTTCTTCATCCCAACTCCTATGAGATTTATTCAACTTCCTGGTGATTCTCCACCACTTTATGTATCCAAATCAAGCTTCTCACAAAGTGATTCATCCTGGTTTGATTGGAACGACGAAGAAGCTGTGCTATTCCCAAACTGGGAAACTGGAATCACCTGATTTGAAAGTGGGATAACTTCTTCATCCCAACTCCTATGAGATTTATTCAACTTCCTGGTGATTCTCCACCACTTTATGTATCCAAATCAAGCTTCTCACAAAGTGATTCATCCTGGTTTGATTGGAACGACGAAGAAGCTGTGCTATTCCCAAACTGGGAAACTGGAATCACCTGATTTGAAAGTGGGATAACTTCTTCATCCCAACTCCTATGAGATTTATTCAACTTCCTGGTGATTCTCCACCACTTTATGTATCCAAATCAAGCTTCTCACAAAGTGATTCATCCTGGTTTGATTGGAACGACGAAGAAGCTGTGCTATTCCCAAACTGGGAAACTGGAATCACCTGATTTGAAAGTGGGATAACTTCTTCATCCCAACTCCTATGAGATTTATTCAACTTCCTGGTGATTCTCCACCACTTTATGTATCCAAATCAAGCTTCTCACAAAGTGATTCATCCTGGTTTGATTGGAACGACGAAGAAGCTGTGCTATTCCCAAACTGGGAAACTGGAATCACCTGATTTGAAAGTGGGATAACTTCTTCATCCCAACTCCTATGATATTTATTCAACTTCCTGGTGATTCTCCACCACTTTATGTATCCAAATCAAGCTTCTCACAAAACGACGAAAAAAGTTTGATTTTCCAAAAAAAAAGAAAAAACTGAAAAAAAAAAAACTCTTCAAAAAAAAAAATGATTTTTTTTTAAACTTCTTGGTGATTCTCCTCCATTTTTTTAATCAAAAAAAATTTCTCAACAAAGATTCAATCTGTTTTTTTTCAAAAAAAAAAAAAAAAAAACAGGAAAAAAAAAAAACCTGATTTTAAAAAAAAAAAAAAAAAAATTCCCCAAACTCTGAAAATTTAAAAACTTTCTGAAAAAAAATGTAAAAAAATCAAAACAAACTAAAAAAATTTTTTCATTTTTTTTTTGAGAAGCTGTCAAATTTCCTCCAAAAGTTCTCACAAAGTGATTCATCCTGGTTTGATTGGAACGACGAAGAAGCTGTCCTATTCCCAACTGGGAAACTGGAAGCACCTGATTTGAAAGTGGGATAACTTCTTCATCCCAACTCCTATGAGATTTATTCAACTTCCTGGTGATTCTCCACCACTTTATGTATCCAAATAAGCTTCTCACAATGATTCATCCTGGTTTGATTGGAACGACGAAGAAGCTGTCAATTCCCAAACTGGGAAACTGGAAGCACCTGATTTGAAAGTGGGATAACTTCTTCATCCCAACTCCTATGAGATTTATTCAACTTCCTGGTGATTCTCCACCACTTTATGTATCCAAATCAAGCTTCTCACAAAGTGATTCATCCTGGTTTGATTGGAACGACGAAGAAGCTGTCCTATTCCCAAACTGGGAAACTGGAATCACCTGATTTGAAAGTGGGATAACTTCTTCATCCCAACTCCTATGAGATTTATTCAACTTCCTGGTGATTCTCCACCACTTTATGTATCCAAATCAAGCTTCTCACAAAGTGATTCATCCTGGTTTGATTGGAACGACGAAGAAGCTGTCTATTCCCAAACTGGGAAACTGGAAGCACCTGATTTGAAAGTGGGATAACTTCTTCATCCCAACTCCTATGAGATTTATTCAACTTCCTGGTGATTCTCCACCACTTTATGTATCCAAATCAAGCTTCTCACAAAGTGATTCATCCTGGTTTGATTGGAACGACGAAGAAGCTGTCCATTCCCAAACTGGGAAACTGGAAGCACCTGATTTGAAAGTGGGATAACTTCTTCATCCCAACTCCTATGAGATTTATTCAACTTCCTGGTGATTCTCCACCACTTTATGTATCCAAATCAAGCTTCTCACAAAGTGATTCATCCTGGTTTGATTGGAACGACGAAGAAGCTGTCCAATTCCCAAACTGGGAAACTGGAATCACCTGATTTGAAAGTGGGATAACTTCTTCATCCCAACTCCTATGAGATTTATTCAACTTCCTGGTGATTCTCCACCACTTATGTATCCAAATCAAGCTTCTCACAAAGTGATTCATCCTGGTTTGATTGGAACGACGAAGAAGCTGTCCAATTCCCAAACTGGGAAACTGGAATCACCTGATTTGAAAGTGGGATAACTTCTTCATCCCAACTCCTATGAGATTTATTCAACTTCCTGGTGATTCTCCACCACTTTATGTATCCAAATCAAGCTTCTCACAAAGTGATTCATCCTGGTTTGATTGGAACGACGAAGAAGCTGTGCTATTCCCAAACTGGGAAACTGGAATCACCTGATTTGAAAGTGGGATAACTTCTTCATCCCAACTCCTATGAGATTTATTCAACTTCCTGGTGATTCTCCACCACTTTATGTATCCAAATAAAGCTTCTCACAAAGTGATTCATCCTGGTTTGATTGGAACGACGAAGAAGCTGTCCATTCCCAAACTGGGAAACTGGAAGCACCTGATTTGAAAGTGGGATAACTTCTTCATCCCAACTCCTATGAGATTTATTCAACTTCCTGGTGATTCTCCACCACTTTATGTATCCAAATCAAGCTTCTCACAAAGTGATTCATCCTGGTTTGATTGGAACGACGAAGAAGCTGTCCTATTCCCAAACTGGGAAACTGGAATCACCTGATTTGAAAGTGGGATAACTTCTTCATCCCAACTCCTATGAGATTTATTCAACTTCCTGGTGATTCTCCACCACTTTATGTATCCAAATAAGCTTCTCACAAAGTGATTCATCCCGGTTTGATTGGAACGACGAAGAAGCTGTCCAATTCCCAAACTGGAAACTGGAAGCACCTGATTTGAAAGTGGGATAACTTCTTCATCCCAACTCCTATGAGATTTATTCAACTTCCTGGTGATTCTCCACCACTTTATGTATCCAAATCAAGCTTCTCACAAGTGATTCATCCTGGTTTGATTGGAACGACGAAGAAGCTGTCCTATTCCCAAACTGGGAAACTGGAATCACCTGATTTGAAAGTGGGATAACTTCTTCATCCAACTCCTATGAGATTTATTCAACTTCCTGGTGATTCTCCACCACTTTATGTCCAAATCAAGCTTCTCACAAAGTGATTCATCCTGGTTTGATTGGAACGACGAAGAAGCTGTCCTATTCCCAAACTGGGAAACTGGAATCACCTGATTTGAAAGTGGGATAACTTCTTCATCCCAACTCCTATGAGATTTATTCAACTTCCTGGTGATTCTCCACCACTTTATGTATCCAAATCAAGCTTCTCACAAAGTGATTCATCCTGTTTGATTGGAACGACGAAGAAGCTGTCCAATCCCAAACTGGGAAACTGGAAGCACCTGATTTGAAAGTGGGATAACTTCTTCATCCCAACTCCTATGAGATTTATTCAACTTCCTGGTGATTCTCCACCACTTTATGTATCCAAATAAGCTTCTCACAAAGTGATTCATCCCGGTTTGATTGGAACGACGAAGAAGCTGCCAATTCCCAAACTGGGAAACTGGAAGCACCTGATTTGAAAGTGGGATAACTTCTTCATCCCAACTCCTATGAGATTTATTCAACTCCTGGTGATTCTCCACCACTTTATGTATCCAAATCAAGCTTCTCACAAAGTGATTCATCCTGGTTTGATTGGAACGACGAAGAAGCTGTCCTATTCCCAAACTGGGAAACTGGAATCACCTGATTTGAAAGTGGGATAACTTCTTCATCCCAACTCCTATGAGATTTATTCAACTTCCTGGTGATTCTCCACCACTTTATGTATCCAAATCAAGCTTCACAAAGTGATTCATCCTGGTTTGATTGGAACGACGAAGAAGCTGTGCTATTCCCAAATTGGGAACTGGAATCACCTGATTTGAAAGTGGGATAACTTCTTCATCCAACTCCTATGAGATTTATTCAACTTCCTGGTGATTCTCCACCACTTTATGTATCCAAATCAAGCTTCTCACAAAGTGATTCATCCTGGTTTGATTGGAACGACGAAGAAGCTGTCCTATTCCCAAACTGGGAAACTGGAATCACCTGATTTGAAAGTGGGATAACTTCTTCATCCCAACTCCTATGAGATTTATTCAACTTCCTGGTGATTCTCCACCACTTTATGTATCCAAATCAAGCTTCTCACAAAGTGATTCATCCTGGTTTGATTGGAACGACGAAGAAGCTGTCCTATTCCCAAACTGGGAAACTGGAATCACCTGATTTGAAAGTGGGATAACTTCTTCATCCCAACTCCTATGAGATTTATTCAACTTCCTGGTGATTCTCCACCACTTTATGTATCCAAATCAAGCTTCTCACAAAGTGATTCATCCTGGTTTGATTGGAACGACGAAGAAGCTGTCCATTCCCAAACTGGAAAATGGAAGCACCTGATTTGAAAGTGGGATAACTTCTTCATCCAACTCCTATGAGATTTATTCAACTTCCTGGTGATTCTCCACCACTTTATGTATCCAAATCAAGCTTCTCACAATGATTCATCCTGGTTTGATTGGAACGACGAAGAAGCTGTGTATTCCCAAACTGGGAAACTGGAATCACCTGATTTGAAAGTGGGATAACTTCTTCATCCCAACTCCTATGAGATTTATTCAACTTCCTGGTGATTCTCCACCACTTTATGTATCCAAATCAAGCTTCTCACAAGTGATTCATCCTGGTTTGATTGGAACGACGAAGAAGCTGTCCTATTCCCAAACTGGGAAACTGGAATCACCTGATTTGAAAGTGGGATAACTTCTTCATCCCAACTACTATGAGATTTATTCAACTTCCTGGTGATTCTCCACCACTTTATGTATCCAAATCAAGCTTCTCACAAAGTGATTCATCCTGGTTTGATTGGAACGACGAAGAAGCTGTGCTATTCCCAAACTGGGAAACTGGAATCACCTGATTTGAAAGTGGGATAACTTCTTCATCCAACTCCTATGAGATTTATTCAACTTCCTGGTGATTCTCCACCACTTTATGTATCCAAATCAAGCTTCTCACAAAGTGATTCATCCTGGTTTGATTGGAACGACGAAGAAGCTGTCCATTCCCAAACTGGGAACTGGAATCACCTGATTTGAAAGTGGGATAACTTCTTCATCCCCTCCTATGAGATTTATTCAACTTCCTGGTGATTCTCCACCACTTTATGTATCCAAATAAAGCTTCTCACAAAGTGATTCATCCTGGTTTGATTGGAACGACGAAGAAGCTGTCATTCCCAAACTGGGAAACTGGAAGCACCTGATTTGAAAGTGGGATAACTTCTTCATCCCAACTCCTATGAGATTTATTCAACTTCCTGGTGATTCTCCACCACTTTATGTATCCAAATCAAGCTTCTCACAAAGTGATTCATCTGGTTTGATTGGAACGACGAAGAAGCTGTCCTATTCCCAAACTGGGAAACTGGAAGCACCTGATTTGAAAGTGGGATAACTTCTTCATCCCAACTCCTATGAGATTTATTCTCAAGCTTCTCACAAAGTGATTCATCCTGGTTTGATTGGAACGACGAAGAAGCTGTGCTATTCCCAAACTGGGAAACTGGAATCACCTGATTTGAAAGTGGGATAACTTCTTCATCCCAACTCCTATGAGATTTATTCACTTCCTTGTGATTCTCCACCACTTTATGTATCCAAATCAAGCTTCTCACAAAGTGATTCATCCTGGTTTGATTGGAACGACGAAGAAGCTGTCCAATTCCCAAACTGGGAAACTGGAATCACCTGATTTGAAAGTGGGATAACTTCTTCATCCCAACTCCTATGAGATTTATTCAACTTCCTGGTGATTCTCCACCACTTTATGTATCCAAATCAAGCTTCTCACAAAGTGATTCATCCTGGTTTGATTGGAACGACGAAGAAGCTGTCCTATTCCCAAACTGGAAACTGGAATCACCTGATTTGAAAGTGGGATAACTTCTTCATCCCAACTCCTATGAGATTTATTCAACTTCCTGGTGATTCTCCACCACTTTATGTATCCAAATAAAGCTTCTCACAAAGTGATTCATCCTGGTTTGATTGGAACGACGAAGAAGCTGTCCAATTCCCAAACTGGGAAAGGAAGCACCTGATTTGAAAGTGGGATAACTTCTTCATCCCAACTCCTATGAGATTTATTCAACTTCCTGGTGATTCTCCACCACTTTATGTATCCAAATCAAGCTTCTCACAAAGTGATTCATCCTGGTTTGATTGGAACGACGAAGAAGCTGTCCTATTCCCAAACTGGGAAACTGGAATCACCTGATTTGAAAGTGGGATAACTTCTTCATCCCAACTCCTATGAGATTTATTCAACTTCCTGGTGATTCTCCACCACTTTATGTATCCAAATCAAGCTTCTCACAAAGTGATTCATCCTGGTTTGATTGGAACGACGAAGAAGCTGTCCTATTCCCAAACTGGGAAACTGGAATCACCTGATTTGAAAGTGGGATAACTTCTTCATCCCAACTCCTATGAGATTTATTCAACTTCCTGGTGATTCTCCACCACTTTATGTATCCAAATCAAGCTTCTCACAAAGTGATTCATCTGGTTTGATTGGAACGACGAAGAAGCTGTCCTATTCCCAAACTGGGAAACTGGAAGCACCTGATTTGAAAGTGGGATAACTTCTTCATCCCAACTCCTATGAGATTTATTCAACTTCCTGGTGATTCTCCACCACTTTATGTATCCAAATCAAGCTTCTCACAAAGTGATTCATCCTGGTTTGATTGGAACGACGAAGAAGCTGTCCTATTCCCAACTGGGAAACTGGAATCACCTGATTTGAAAGTGGGATAACTTCTTCATCCCAACTCCTATGAGATTTATTCAACTTCCTGGTGATTCTCCACCACTTTATGTATCCAAATCAAGCTTCTCACAAAGTGATTCATCCTGGTTTGATTGGAACGACGAAGAAGCTGTCCTATTCCCAAACTGGGAAACTGGAATCACCTGATTTGAAAGTGGGATAACTTCTTCATCCCAACTCCTATGAGATTTATTCAACTTCCTGGTGATTCTCCACCACTTTATGTATCCAAATCAAGCTTCTCACAAAGTGATTCATCCTGGTTTGATTGGAACGACGAAGAAGCTGTCCCCAAACTGGGAAACTGGAAGCACCTGATTTGAAAGTGGGATAACTTCTTCATCCCAACTCCTATGAGATTTATTCAACTTCCTGGTGATTCTCCACCACTTTATGTATCCAAATCAAGCTTCTCACAAGTGATTCATCCTGGTTTGATTGGAACGACGAAGAAGCTGTCCTATTCCCAAACTGGGAAACTGGAATCACCTGATTTGAAAGTGGGATAACTTCTTCATCCCAACTCCTATGAGATTTATTCAACTTCCTGGTGATTCTCCACCACTTTATGTATCCAAATCAAGCTTCTCACAAAGTGATTCATCCTGGTTTGATTGGAACGACGAAGAAGCTGTGCTATTCCCAAACTGGGAAACTGGAATCACCTGATTTGAAAGTGGGATAACTTCTTCATCCAACTCCTATGATATTTATTCAACTTCCTGGTGATTCTCCACCACTTTATGTATCCAATAAAGCTTCTCACAAAGTGATTCATCCTGGTTTGATTGGAACGACGAAGAAGCTGTCCAATTCCCAAACTGGGAAACTGGAATCACCTGATTTGAAAGTGGGATAACTTCTTCATCCAACTCCTATGAGATTTATTCAACTTCCTGGTGATTCTCCACCACTTTATGTATCCAAATCAAGCTTCTCACAAAGTGATTCATCCTGGTTTGATTGGAACGACGAAGAAGCTGTCCAATTCCCAAACTGGGAAACTGGAAGCACCTGATTTGAAAGTGGGATAACTTCTTCATCCCAACTCCTATGAGATTTATTCAACTTCCTGGTGATTCTCCACCACTTTATGTATCCAAATCAAGCTTCTCACAAAGTGATTCATCCTGGTTTGATTGGAACGACGAAGAAGCTGTCCTATTCCCAAACTGGGAAACTGGAATCACCTGATTTGAAAGTGGGATAACTTCTTCATCCCAACTCCTATGAGATTTATTCAACTTCCTGGTGATTCTCCACCACTTTATGTATCCAAATCAAGCTTCTCACAAAGTGATTCATCTTGGTTTGATTGGAACGACGAAGAAGCTGTGCTATTCCAAACTGGGAAACTGGAAGCACCTGATTTGAAAGTGGGATAACTTCTTCATCCCAACTCCTATGAGATTTATTCAACTTCCTGGTGATTCTCCACCACTTTATGTATCCAAATCAAGCTTCTCACAAAGTGATTCATCCTGGTTTGATTGGAACGACGAAGAAGCTGTCCTATTCCCAAACTGGGAAACTGGAATCACCTGATTTGAAAGTGGGATAACTTCTTCTTGTCCAACTCCTATGAGATTTATTCAACTTCCTGGTGATTCTCCACCACTTTATGTATCCAAATCAAGCTTCTCACAAAGTGATTCATCCTGGTTTGATTGGAACGACGAAGAAGCTGTCTATTCCCAAACTGGGAACTGGAATCACCTGATTTGAAAGTGGGATAACTTCTTCATCCCAACTCCTATGAGATTTATTCAACTTCCTGGTGATTCTCCACCACTTTATGTATCCAAATAAAGCTTCTCACAAAGTGATTCATCCTGGTTTGATTGGAACGACGAAGAAGCTGTCCAATTCCCAAACTGGGAAACTGGAAGCACCTGATTTGAAAGTGGGATAACTTCTTCATCCCAACTCCTATGAGATTTATTCAACTCCTGGTGATTCTCCACCACTTTATGTATCCAAATCAAGCTTCTCACAAAGTGATTCATCTGGTTTGATTGGAACGACGAAGAAGCTGTCCTATTCCCAAACTGGGAAACTGGAATCACCTGATTTGAAAGTGGGATAACTTCTTCATCCCAACTCCTATGAGATTTATTCAACTTCCTGGTGATTCTCCACCACTTTATGTATCCAAATCAAGCTTCTCACAAGTGATTCATCCTGGTTTGATTGGAACGACGAAGAAGCTGTCCTATTCCCAAACTGGGAAACTGGAATCACCTGATTTGAAAGTGGGATAACTTCTTCATCCCAACTCCTATGAGATTTATTCAACTTCCTGGTGATTCTCCACCACTTTATGTATCCAAATAAAGCTTCTCACAAAGTGATTCATCCTGGTTTGATTGGAACGACGAAGAAGCTGTCCAATTCCCAAACTGGGAAACTGAATTACCTGATTTGAAAGTGGGATAACTTCTTCATCCCAACTCCTATGAGATTTATTCAACTTCCTGGTGATTCTCCACCACTTTATGTATCCAAATAAAGCTTCTCACAAGTGATTCATCCCGGTTTGATTGGAACGACGAAGAAGCTGTGCAATTCCCAAACGGGAAACTGGAATCACCTGATTTGAAAGTGGGATAACTTCTTCATCCCAACTCCTATGAGATTTATTCAACTTCCTGGTGATTCTCCACCTTAATGTATCCAATCAAGTTTCTCA
>NW_026016926.1:0-123749 GCF_020379485.1 Brassica napus | reverse complement strand
AAGAAGCTTGATTGGACACATAAGTTGGAGAATCACCAGGAAGTTGAATAAAATCTCATAGGAGTTGGCATGAAGAAGTTATCCCCCTTTCAAATCAGTTGATTCCAGTTTCCCAGTTGGGAATAGCACAGCTTCTTCGTCGTTCCAATAAACCAGGATGAATCTCTTTGTAAGAAGCTGATTTGGACACATAAAGTGGTGGAGAATCACCAGGATTTGAATACATCTCATAGGACTTGGCATGAGAAGTTATCCCATTTCAAATCAGTGATTCCAGTTTCCCAGTTGGAATAGCACAGCTTCTTCGTCGTTCCGATCAACCAGGATGAAATCTCTTTGTAAGAAGCTTGATTTGGATACATAAGTGGTGGAGAATCACCAGGAAGTTGAATAAACCTCATAGGAGTTGGATGAAGAAGTATCCCACTTTCAAATCAGGTGATTCCAGTTTCCCAGTTGGGAATAGCACAGCTTCTTCGTCGTCATTCCAATCAAACCAGGATGAATCTCTTTGTAAGAAGCTTGATTTGATACATAAAGTGGTGAAATCACCAGAAGTTGAATAATCTCATAGAGTTGGCAGAAAAGTTATCCCACTTTCAAATCAGGTGATTCCAGTTTCCCAGTTTGGGAATAGCACAGCTTCTTCGTCGTTCCAATCAAACCAGGATGAATCCTCTTTGTAGAGCTTTGATTTGGATACATAAGTGGTGGAGAATCACCAGGAAGTTGAATAAATCTCATAGGAGTTGGCATGAAGAAGTTATCCCACTTTCAAATCAGGTGATTCCAGTTTCCCAGTTTGGGAATAGCACAGCTTCTTCGTCGTTCCAATCAAACCAGGATGAATCCTTTGTAAGAAGCTTGATTTGGATACATAAAGTGGTGGAAATCACCAGGAAGTTGAATAAATCTCATAGGAGTTGGCATGAAGAAGTTATCCCACTTTCAAATCAGTGATTCCAGTTTCCCCGTTTGGGAATAGCACAGCTTCTTCGTCGTTCCAATCAAACCAGGATGAATCCTTTTTAAGAAGAGCTTGATTGGGATACATAAAGTGGTGGAGAATCACCAAGTTAATAAATCTCATAGGAGTTGGCATGAAGAAGTTATCCCACTTACAAATCAGTTGATTCCTGTTTCCCAGTTTGGTAATAGGACAGCTTCTTCGTCGTTCCAAAAAAACACGATGAATCACTTTGTAAGAAGCTTGATTTGGATACATAAAGTGGTGAGAATCACCAGGAAGTTGAATAAATCTCATAGGAGTTGGGATGAAGAAGTTATCCCACTTTCAAATCAGGTGATTCCAGTTTCCCAGTTTGGGAATAGCACAGCTTCTTCGTCGTTCTAATCAAACCAGGATGAATCACTTTGTAAGAAGCTTGATTTGGATACATAAGTGGTGGAGAATCACCCGAAGTTGAATAAATCTCATAGGACGGGGCATGAAGAGTTATCCCACTTTCAAATCAGGTGATTCCAGTTTCCCAGTTTGGGAATAACACAGCTTCTGCGTCGTTATCAAACCAGGATGAATCTCTTTGTAAGAAGCTTGATTTGGATACATAAAGTGGTGGAGAATCACCAGGAATTGAATAAATCTCATAGGAGGTGGTAGTGAAGAAGTTATTCCACTTTCAAATCAGGTGATTCCAGTTTCCCAGTTTGGGAATAGCACAGCTTCCTTCGTCGTTCCAATCAAACCAGGATGATCTCTCTTTGTAAGAAGCTTGATTTGGACACATAAGTGGTGGAGAATCACAGAGTGAAAATAAATCTCAGGACTTGGCATGAGAAGTTATCCCACTTTCAAATCAGGTGATTCCAGTTTCCAGTTTGGGAATAGCACAGCTTCTTCGTCGTTCCAATCAAACCAGGATGATCTCTTTGTAAGAAGCTTGATTTGGATACATAAAGTGGTGGATAATCACCAGGAAGTTGAATAAATCTCATAGGAGTTGGCATAAGAAGTTATCCTCCCACTTTCAAATCAGTTGATTCCAGTTTCCTAGTTTGGGAATAGCACAGCTTCTTCGTCGTTCCAATCAACCAGGATGAATCTCTTTGTAAGAAGCTTGATTTGGATACATAAAGTTGTGGAGAATCACCAGGAAGTTGAATAAATCTCATAGGAGTTGGCATGAAGAAGTTATCCCCCTTTCAAATCAGTTGATTCCCCAGTTTCCCAGTTTGGGATAGCACAGCTCTTCGTCGTTCCAATCAAACCATGATGAATCTTTGTAAGAAGCTTGATTTGGATACATAAAGTGTGGAGAATAACCAGGAAGTTGAATAAATCTCATAGGAGTTGGGATGAAGAAGTTATCCCACTTTCAAATCAGGTGATTCCAGTTTCCAGTTTGGGAATAGCACAGCTTCTTCTTCGTCGTTCCAATCAAACCAGGATGAATCTCTTTGTAAGAAGCTTGATTTGGATACATAAAGTGGTGGAGAATCACCAGGAAGTTGAATAAATCTCATAGGAGTTGGGATGAAGAAGTTATCCCACTTTCAATCAATCAGGTGATTCCAGTTCCCAGTTTGGGAATAGCACAGCTTCTTCGTCGTTCCAATCAAACCAGGATGAATCTCTTTGTAAGAAGCTTGATTTGGATACATAAAGTGGTGAGAATCACCAGGAAGTTGAATAAATCTCATAGGAGTTGCATGAAGAAGTTATCCCACTTTCAAATCAGGTGATTCCAGTTTCCCAGTTTGGGAATACACAGCTTCTTCGTCGTTCCAATCAAACCAGGATGAATCTCTTTGTAAGAAGCTTGATTTGGATACATAAGTGGTGGAGAATCACCAGGAAGTTGAATAAATCTCATAGGAGTTGGCATGAAGAAGTTATCCCACTTTCAAATCAGGTGATTCCAGTTTCCCAGTTTGGGAATAGCACAGCTTCTTCGTCGTTCCAATCAAACCAGGATGAATCTCTTTGTAAGAAGCTTGATTTGGATACATAAAGTGGTGGAGAATCACCAGGAAGTTGAATAATATCATAGGAGTTGGCTGAAGAAGAGTTATCCCACTTTCAAATCAGGTGATTCCAGTTTCCCAGTTTGGGAATAGCACAGCTTCTTCGTCGTTCCAATCAAACCAGGATGAATCTCTTTGTAAAAGCTTGATTTGGATACATAAAGTGGTGGAGAATCACCAGGAAGTTGAATAAATCTCATAGGAGTTGGCATGAAGAAGTTATCCCACTTTCAAATCAGGTGATTCCAGTTTCCCAGTTTGGGAATAGCACAGCTTCTTCGTCGTTCCAATCAAACCAGGATGAATCTCCTTGTAAGAAGCTTGATTTGGATACATAAAGTGGTGGAGAATCACCAGGAAGTTGAATAAATCTCATAGGAGTTGGCATGAAGAAGTTATCCCACTTTCAAATCAGGTGATTCCAGTTTCCCAGTTTGGGAATAGCACAGCTTCTTCGTCGTTCCAATCAAACCAGGATGAATAACTTTTTGAGAAGCTTGATTTGGATACATAAAGTGGTGGAGAATCACCAGGAAGTTGAATAAATCTCATAGGAGTTGGATGAAGAAGTTATCCCACTTTCAAATCAGGTGATTCCAGTTTCCCAGTTTGGGAATAGCACAGCTTCTTCGTCGTTCCAATCAAACCAGGATGAATCTCTTTGTAAGAAGCTTGATTTGGATACATAAAGTGGTGGAGAATCACCAGGAAGTTGAATAAATCTCATAGGAGTTGGCATGAAGAAGTTATCCCACTTTCAAATCAGGTGATTCCAGTTTCCCAGTTTGGGAATAGCACAGCTTCTTCGTCGTTCCAATCAAACCAGGATGAATCTCTTTGTAAGAAGCTTGATTTGGATACATAAAGTGGTGGAGAATCACCAGGAAGTTGAATAAATCTCATAGGAGTTGGCATGAAGAAGTTATCCCACTTTCAAATCAGGTGATTCCAGTTTCCCAGTTTGGGAATAGCACAGCTTCTTCGTCGTTCCAATCAAACCAGGATGAATCTCTTTGTAAGAAGCTTGATTTGGATACATAAAGTGGTGGAGAATCACCAGGAAGTTGAATAAATCTCATAGGAGTTGGCATGAAGAAGTTATCCCACTTTCAAATCAGGTGATTCCAGTTTCCCAGTTTGGGAATAGCACAGCTTCTTCGTCGTTCCAATCAAACCAGGATGAATCTCTTTTTAAGAAGCTTGATTTGGATACATAAAGTGGTGGAGAATCACCAGGAAGTTGAATAAATCTCATAGGAGTTGGCATGAAGAAGTTATCCCACTTTCAAATCAGTGATTCCAGTTTCCCAGTTTGGGAATAGCACAGCTTCTTCGTCGTTCCAAAAAATCACGATGAATCACTTTGTAAGAAGCTTGATTTGGATACATAAAGTGGTGGAGAATCACCAGGAAGTTGAATAAATCTCATAGGAGTTGGGATGAAGAAGTTATCCCACTTTCAAATCAGGTGATTCCAGTTTCCCAGTTTGGGAATAGCACAGCTTCTTCGTCGTTCCAATCAAACCAGGATGAATCACTTTGTAAGAAGCTTGATTTGGATACATAAAGTGGTGGAGAATCACCAGGAAGTTGAATAAATCTCATAGGAGTTGGCATGAAGAAGTTATCCCACTTTCAAATCAGGTGATTCCAGTTTCCCAGTTTGGGAATAGCACAGCTTCTTCGTCGTCGTTATCAAACCAGGATGAATCTCTTTGTAAGAAGCTTGATTTGGATACATAAAGTGGTGGAGAATCACCAGGAAGTTGAATAAATCTCATAGGAGTTGGCATGAAGAAGTTATCCCACTTTCAAATCAGGTGATTCCAGTTTCCCAGTTTGGGAATAGCACAGCTTCTTCGTCGTTCCAATCAAACCAGGATGAATCTCTTGTAAGAAGCTTGATTTGGATACATAAAGTGGTGGAGAATCACCAGGAAGTTGAATAAATCTCATAGGAGTTGGCATGAAGAAGTTATCCCACTTTCAAATCAGGTGATTCCAGTTTCCCAGTTTGGGAATAGCACAGCTTCTTCGTCGTTCCAATCAAACCAGGATGAATCACTTTTTGAGAAGCTTGATTTGGATACATAAAGTGGTGGAGAATCACCAGGAAGTTGAATAAATCTCATAGGAGTTGGATGAAGAAGTTATCCCACTTTCAAATCAGGTGATTCCAGTTTCCCAGTTTGGGAATAGCACAGCTTCTTCGTCGTTCCAATCAAACCAGGATGAATCTCTTTGTAAGAAGCTTGATTTGGATACATAAAGTGGTGGAGAATCACCAGGAAGTTGAATAAATCTCATAGGAGTTGGCATGAAGAAGTTATCCCACTTTCAAATCAGGTGATTCCAGTTTCCCAGTTTGGGAATAGCACAGCTTCTTCGTCGTTCCAATCAAACCAGGATGAATCTCTTTGTAAGAAGCTTGATTTGGATACATAAAGTGGTGGAGAATCACCAGGAAGTTGAATAAATCTCATAGGAGTTGGCATGAAGAAGTTATCCCACTTTCAAATCAGGTGATTCCAGTTTCCCAGTTTGGGAATAGCACAGCTTCTTCGTCGTTCCAATCAAACCAGGATGAATCTCTTGTAAGAAGCTTGATTTGGATACATAAAGTGGTGGAGAATCACCAGGAAGTTGAATAAATCTCATAGGAGTTGGGATGAAGAAGTTATCCCACTTTCAAATCAGGTGATTCCAGTTTCCCAGTTTGGGAATAGCACAGCTTCTTTCGTCGTTCCAATCAAACCAGGATGAATCTCTTTGTAAGAAGCTTGATTTGGATACATAAAGTGGTGGAGAATCACCAGGAAGTTGAATAAATCTCATAGGAGTTGGCATGAAGAAGTTATCCCACTTTCAAATCAGGTGATTCCAGTTTCCCAGTTTGGGAATAGCACAGCTTCTTCGTCGTTCCAATCAAACCAGGATGAATCTCTTTGTAAGAAGCTTGATTTGGATACATAAAGTGGTGGAGAATCACCAGGAAGTTGAATAAATCTCATAGGAGTTGGCATGAAGAAGTTATCCCACTTTCAAATCAGGTGATTCCAGTTTCCCAGTTTGGGAATAGCACAGCTTCTTCGTCGTTCCAATCAAACCAGGATGAATCTCTTTGTAAGAAGCTTGATTTGGATACATAAAGTGGTGGAGAATCACCAGGAAGTTGAATAAATCTCATAGGAGTTGGCATGAAGAAGTTATCCCACTTTCAAATCAGGTGATTCCAGTTTCCCAGTTTGGGAATAGCACAGCTTCTTCGTCGTTCCAATCAAACCAGGATGAATCTCTTTGTAAGAAGCTTGATTTGGATACATAAAGTGGTGGAGAATCACCAGGAAGTTGAATAAATCTCATAGGAGTTGGCATGAAGAAGTTATCCCACTTTCAAATCAGGTGATTCCAGTTTCCCAGTTTGGGAATAGCACAGCTTCTTCGTCGTTCCAATCAAACCAGGATGAATCTCTTTGTAAGAAGCTTGATTTGGATACATAAAGTGGTGGAGAATCACCAGGAAGTTGAATAAATCTCATAGGAGTTGGCATGAAGAAGTTATCCCACTTTCAAATCAGGTGATTCCAGTTTCCCAGTTTGGGAATAGCACAGCTTCTTCGTCGTTCCAATCAAACCAGGATGAATACCTTTGTGAGAAGCTTGATTTGGATACATAAAGTGGTGGAGAATCACCAGGAAGTTGAATAAATCTCATAGGAGTTGGGAT
The DNA here is from genome assembly GCF_020379485.1 of Brassica napus. Lineage (NCBI taxonomy): Eukaryota > Viridiplantae > Streptophyta > Magnoliopsida > Brassicales > Brassicaceae > Brassica > Brassica napus. The sequence goes on along the minus strand of NW_026016926.1, from coordinate 117,037 downwards.
GAAGAAGTTATCCCACTTTCAAATCAGGTGATTCCAGTTTCCCAGTTTGGGAATAGCACAGCTTCTTCGTCGTTCCAATCAAACCAGGATGAATCTCTTTGTAAGAAGCTTGATTTGGATACATAAAGTGGTGGAGAATCACCAGGAAGTTGAATAAATCTCATAGGAGTTGGCATGAAGAAGTTATCCCACTTTCAAATCAGGTGATTCCAGTTTCCCAGTTTGGGAATAGCACAGCTTCTTCGTCGTTCCAATCAAACCAGGATGAATCTCTTTGTAAGAAGCTTGATTTGGATACATAAAGTGGTGGAGAATCACCAGGAAGTTGAATAAATCTCATAGGAGTTGGCATGAAGAAGTTATCCCACTTTCAAATCAGGTGATTCCAGTTTCCCAGTTTGGGAATAGCACAGCTTCTTCGTCGTTCCAATCAAACCAGGATGAATCTCTTTGTAAGAAGCTTGATTTGGATACATAAAGTGGTGGAGAATCACCAGGAAGTTGAATAAATCTCATAGGAGTTGGCATGAAGAAGTTATCCCACTTTCAAATCAGGTGATTCCAGTTTCCCAGTTTGGGAATAGCACAGCTTCTTCGTCGTTCCAATCAAACCAGGATGAATCTCTTTGTAAGAAGCTTGATTTGGATACATAAAGTGGTGGAGAATCACCAGGAAGTTGAATAAATCTCATAGGAGTTGGCATGAAGAAGTTATCCCACTTTCAAATCAGGTGATTCCAGTTTCCCAGTTTGGGAATAGCACAGCTTCTTCGTCGTTCCAATCAAACCAGGATGAATCACTTTGTGAGAAGCTTGATTTGGATACATAAAGTGGTGGAGAATCACCAGGAAGTTGAATAAATCTCATAGGAGTTGGGATGAAGAAGTTATCCCACTTTCAAATCAGGTGATTCCAGTTTCCCAGTTTGGGAATAGCACAGCTTCTTCGTCGTTCCAATCAAACCAGGATGAATCTCTTTGTAAGAAGCTTGATTTGGATACATAAAGTGGTGGAGAATCACCAGGAAGTTGAATAAATCTCATAGGAGTTGGCATGAAGAAGTTATCCCACTTTCAAATCAGGTGATTCCAGTTTCCCAGTTTGGGAATAGCACAGCTTCTTCGTCGTTCCAATCAAACCAGGATGAATCACTTTGTAAGAAGCTTGATTTGGATACATAAAGTGGTGGAGAATCACCAGGAAGTTGAATAAATCTCATAGGAGTTGGCATGAAGAAGTTATCCCACTTTCAAATCAGGTGATTCCAGTTTCCCAGTTTGGGAATAGCACAGCTTCTTCGTCGTTCCAATCAAACCAGGATGAATCTCTTTGTAAGAAGCTTGATTTGGATACATAAAGTGGTGGAGAATCACCAGGAAGTTGAATAAATCTCATAGGAGTTGGCATGAAGAAGTTATCCCACTTTCAAATCAGGTGATTCCAGTTTCCCAGTTTGGGAATAGCACAGCTTCTTCGTCGTTCCAATCAAACCAGGATGAATCTCTTTGTAAGAAGCTTGATTTGGATACATAAAGTGGTGGAGAATCACCAGGAAGTTGAATAAATCTCATAGGAGTTGGCATGAAGAAGTTATCCCACTTTCAAATCAGGTGATTCCAGTTTCCCAGTTTGGGAATAGCACAGCTTCTTCGTCGTTCCAATCAAACCAGGATGAATCTCTTTGTAAGAAGCTTGATTTGGATACATAAAGTGGTGGAGAATCACCAGGAAGTTGAATAAATCTCATAGGAGTTGGCATGAAGAAGTTATCCCACTTTCAAATCAGGTGATTCCAGTTTCCCAGTTTGGGAATAGCACAGCTTCTTCGTCGTTCCAATCAAACCAGGATGAATCTCTTTGTAAGAAGCTTGATTTGGATACATAAAGTGGTGGAGAATCACCAGGAAGTTGAATAAATCTCATAGGAGTTGGGATGAAGAAGTTATCCCACTTTCAAATCAGGTGATTCCAGTTTCCCAGTTTGGGAATAGCACAGCTTCTTCGTCGTTCCAATCAAACCAGGATGAATCTCTTTGTAAGAAGCTTGATTTGGATACATAAAGTGGTGGAGAATCACCAGGAAGTTGAATAAATCTCATAGGAGTTGGCATGAAGAAGTTATCCCACTTTCAAATCAGGTGATTCCAGTTTCCCAGTTTGGGAATAGCACAGCTTCTTCGTCGTTCCAATCAAACCAGGATGAATCTCTTTGTAAGAAGCTTGATTTGGATACATAAAGTGGTGGAGAATCACCAGGAAGTTGAATAAATCTCATAGGAGTTGGCATGAAGAAGTTATCCCACTTTCAAATCAGGTGATTCCAGTTTCCCAGTTTGGGAATAGCACAGCTTCTTCGTCGTTCCAATCAAACCAGGATGAATCTCTTTGTAAGAAGCTTGATTTGGATACATAAAGTGGTGGAGAATCACCAGGAAGTTGAATAAATCTCATAGGAGTTGGCATGAAGAAGTTATCCCACTTTCAAATCAGGTGATTCCAGTTTCCCAGTTTGGGAATAGCACAGCTTCTTCGTCGTTCCAAAAAACCAGGATGAATCACTTTGTAAGAAGCTTGATTTGGATACATAAAGTGGTGGAGAATCACCAGGAAGTTGAATAAATCTCATAGGAGTTGGCATGAAGAAGTTATCCCACTTTCAAATCAGGTGATTCCAGTTTCCCAGTTTGGGAATAGCACAGCTTCTTCGTCGTTCCAATCAAACCAGGATGAATCTCTTTGTAAGAAGCTTGATTTGGATACATAAAGTGGTGGAGAATCACCAGGAAGTTGAATAAATCTCATAGGAGTTGGCATGAAGAAGTTATCCCACTTTCAAATCAGGTGATTCCAGTTTCCCAGTTTGGGAATAGCACAGCTTCTTCGTCGTTCCAATCAAACCAGGATGAATCTCTTTGTAAGAAGCTTGATTTGGATACATAAAGTGGTGGAGAATCACCAGGAAGTTGAATAAATCTCATAGGAGTTGGCATGAAGAAGTTATCCCACTTTCAAATCAGGTGATTCCAGTTTCCCAGTTTGGGAATAGCACAGCTTCTTCGTCGTTCCAATCAAACCAGGATGAATCTCTTTGTAAGAAGCTTGATTTGGATACATAAAGTGGTGGAGAATCACCAGGAAGTTGAATAAATCTCATAGGAGTTGGCATGAAGAAGTTATCCCACTTTCAAATCAGGTGATTCCAGTTTCCCAGTTTGGGAATAGCACAGCTTCTTCGTCGTTCCAATCAAACCAGGATGAATCTCTTTGTAAGAAGCTTGATTTGGATACATAAAGTGGTGGAGAATCACCAGGAAGTTGAATAAATCTCATAGGAGTTGGCATGAAGAAGTTATCCCACTTTCAAATCAGGTGATTCCAGTTTCCCAGTTTGGGAATAGCACAGCTTCTTCGTCGTTCCAATCAAACCAGGATGAATCACTTTGTAAGAAGCTTGATTTGGATACATAAAGTGGTGGAGAATCACCAGGAAGTTGAATAAATCTCATAGGAGTTGGCATGAAGAAGTTATCCCACTTTCAAATCAGGTGATTCCAGTTTCCCAGTTTGGGAATAGCACAGCTTCTTCGTCGTTCCAATCAAACCAGGATGAATCACTTTGTAAGAAGCTTGATTTGGATACATAAAGTGGTGGAGAATCACCAGGAAGTTGAATAAATCTCATAGGAGTTGGCATGAAGAAGTTATCCCACTTTCAAATCAGGTGATTCCAGTTTCCCAGTTTGGGAATAGCACAGCTTCTTCGTCGTTCCAATCAAACCAGGATGAATCTCTTTGTAAGAAGCTTGATTTGGATACATAAAGTGGTGGAGAATCACCAGGAAGTTGAATAAATCTCATAGGAGTTGGCATGAAGAAGTTATCCCACTTTCAAATCAGGTGATTCCAGTTTCCCAGTTTGGGAATAGCACAGCTTCTTCGTCGTTCCAATCAAACCAGGATGAATCTCTTTGTAAGAAGCTTGATTTGGATACATAAAGTGGTGGAGAATCACCAGGAAGTTGAATAAATCTCATAGGAGTTGGCATGAAGAAGTTATCCCACTTTCAAATCAGGTGATTCCAGTTTCCCAGTTTGGGAATAGCACAGCTTCTTCGTCGTTCCAATCAAACCAGGATGAATCTCTTTGTAAGAAGCTTGATTTGGATACATAAAGTGGTGGAGAATCACCAGGAAGTTGAATAAATCTCATAGGAGTTGGCATGAAGAAGTTATCCCACTTTCAAATCAGGTGATTCCAGTTTCCCAGTTTGGGAATAGCACAGCTTCTTCGTCGTTCCAATCAAACCAGGATGAATCTCTTTGTAAGAAGCTTGATTTGGATACATAAAGTGGTGGAGAATCACCAGGAAGTTGAATAAATCTCATAGGAGTTGGCATGAAGAAGTTATCCCACTTTCAAATCAGGTGATTCCAGTTTCCCAGTTTGGGAATAGCACAGCTTCTTCGTCGTTCCAATCAAACCAGGATGAATCTCTTTGTAAGAAGCTTGATTTGGATACATAAAGTGGTGGAGAATCACCAGGAAGTTGAATAAATCTCATAGGAGTTGGCATGAAGAAGTTATCCCACTTTCAAATCAGGTGATTCCAGTTTCCCAGTTTGGGAATAGCACAGCTTCTTCGTCGTTCCAATCAAACCAGGATGAATCTCTTTGTAAGAAGCTTGATTTGGATACATAAAGTGGTGGAGAATCACCAGGAAGTTGAATAAATCTCATAGGAGTTGGGATGAAGAAGTTATCCCACTTTCAAATCAGGTGATTCCAGTTTCCCAGTTTGGGAATAGCACAGCTTCTTCGTCGTTCCAATCAAACCAGGATGAATCTCTTTGTAAGAAGCTTGATTTGGATACATAAAGTGGTGGAGAATCACCAGGAAGTTGAATAAATCTCATAGGAGTTGGCATGAAGAAGTTATCCCACTTTCAAATCAGGTGATTCCAGTTTCCCAGTTTGGGAATAGCACAGCTTCTTCGTCGTTCCAATCAAACCAGGATGAATCTCTTTGTAAGAAGCTTGATTTGGATACATAAAGTGGTGGAGAATCACCAGGAAGTTGAATAAATCTCATAGGAGTTGGCATGAAGAAGTTATCCCACTTTCAAATCAGGTGATTCCAGTTTCCCAGTTTGGGAATAGCACAGCTTCTTCGTCGTTCCAATCAAACCAGGATGAATCTCTTTGTAAGAAGCTTGATTTGGATACATAAAGTGGTGGAGAATCACCAGGAAGTTGAATAAATCTCATAGGAGTTGGCATGAAGAAGTTATCCCACTTTCAAATCAGGTGATTCCAGTTTCCCAGTTTGGGAATAGCACAGCTTCTTCGTCGTTCCAATCAAACCAGGATGAATCTCTTTGTAAGAAGCTTGATTTGGATACATAAAGTGGTGGAGAATCACCAGGAAGTTGAATAAATCTCATAGGAGTTGGCATGAAGAAGTTATCCCACTTTCAAATCAGGTGATTCCAGTTTCCCAGTTTGGGAATAGCACAGCTTCTTCGTCGTTCCAATCAAACCAGGATGAATCTCTTTGTAAGAAGCTTGATTTGGATACATAAAGTGGTGGAGAATCACCAGGAAGTTGAATAAATCTCATAGGAGTTGGCATGAAGAAGTTATCCCACTTTCAAATCAGGTGATTCCAGTTTCCCAGTTTGGGAATAGCACAGCTTCTTCGTCGTTCCAATCAAACCAGGATGAATCACTTTGTAAGAAGCTTGATTTGGATACATAAAGTGGTGGAGAATCACCAGGAAGTTGAATAAATCTCATAGGAGTTGGCATGAAGAAGTTATCCCACTTTCAAATCAGGTGATTCCAGTTTCCCAGTTTGGGAATAGCACAGCTTCTTCGTCGTTCCAATCAAACCAGGATGAATCTCTTTGTAAGAAGCTTGATTTGGATACATAAAGTGGTGGAGAATCACCAGGAAGTTGAATAAATCTCATAGGAGTTGGGATGAAGAAGTTATCCCACTTTCAAATCAGGTGATTCCAGTTTCCCAGTTTGGGAATAGCACAGCTTCTTCGTCGTTCCAATCAAACCAGGATGAATCTCTTTGTAAGAAGCTTGATTTGGATACATAAAGTGGTGGAGAATCACCAGGAAGTTGAATAAATCTCATAGGAGTTGGCATGAAGAAGTTATCCCACTTTCAAATCAGGTGATTCCAGTTTCCCAGTTTGGGAATAGCACAGCTTCTTCGTCGTTCCAATCAAACCAGGATGAATCTCTTTGTAAGAAGCTTGATTTGGATACATAAAGTGGTGGAGAATCACCAGGAAGTTGAATAAATCTCATAGGAGTTGGCATGAAGAAGTTATCCCACTTTCAAATCAGGTGATTCCAGTTTCCCAGTTTGGGAATAGCACAGCTTCTTCGTCGTTCCAATCAAACCAGGATGAATCTCTTTGTAAGAAGCTTGATTTGGATACATAAAGTGGTGGAGAATCACCAGGAAGTTGAATAAATCTCATAGGAGTTGGCATGAAGAAGTTATCCCACTTTCAAATCAGGTGATTCCAGTTTCCCAGTTTGGGAATAGCACAGCTTCTTCGTCGTTCCAATCAAACCAGGATGAATCTCTTTGTAAGAAGCTTGATTTGGATACATAAAGTGGTGGAGAATCACCAGGAAGTTGAATAAATCTCATAGGAGTTGGCATGAAGAAGTTATCCCACTTTCAAATCAGGTGATTCCAGTTTCCCAGTTTGGGAATAGCACAGCTTCTTCGTCGTTCCAAAAACCAGGATGAATCACTTTGTAAGAAGCTTGATTTGGATACATAAAGTGGTGGAGAATCACCAGGAAGTTGAATAAATCTCATAGGAGTTGGGATGAAGAAGTTATCCCACTTTCAAATCAGGTGATTCCAGTTTCCCAGTTTGGGAATAGCACAGCTTCTTCGTCGTTCCAATCAAACCAGGATGAATCACTTTGTAAGAAGCTTGATTTGGATACATAAAGTGGTGGAGAATCACCAGGAAGTTGAATAAATCTCATAGGAGTTGGCATGAAGAAGTTATCCCACTTTCAAATCAGGTGATTCCAGTTTCCCAGTTTGGGAATAGCACAGCTTCTTCGTCGTTCCAATCAAACCAGGATGAATCTCTTTGTAAGAAGCTTGATTTGGATACATAAAGTGGTGGAGAATCACCAGGAAGTTGAATAAATCTCATAGGAGTTGGCATGAAGAAGTTATCCCACTTTCAAATCAGGTGATTCCAGTTTCCCAGTTTGGGAATAGCACAGCTTCTTCGTCGTTCCAATCAAACCAGGATGAATCTCTTTGTAAGAAGCTTGATTTGGATACATAAAGTGGTGGAGAATCACCAGGAAGTTGAATAAATCTCATAGGAGTTGGCATGAAGAAGTTATCCCACTTTCAAATCAGGTGATTCCAGTTTCCCAGTTTGGGAATAGCACAGCTTCTTCGTCGTTCCAATCAAACCAGGATGAATCTCTTTGTAAGAAGCTTGATTTGGATACATAAAGTGGTGGAGAATCACCAGGAAGTTGAATAAATCTCATAGGAGTTGGCATGAAGAAGTTATCCCACTTTCAAATCAGGTGATTCCAGTTTCCCAGTTTGGGAATAGCACAGCTTCTTCGTCGTTCCAATCAAACCAGGATGAATCTCTTTGTAAGAAGCTTGATTTGGATACATAAAGTGGTGGAGAATCACCAGGAAGTTGAATAAATCTCATAGGAGTTGGCATGAAGAAGTTATCCCACTTTCAAATCAGGTGATTCCAGTTTCCCAGTTTGGGAATAGCACAGCTTCTTCGTCGTTCCAATCAAACCAGGATGAATCTCTTTGTAAGAAGCTTGATTTGGATACATAAAGTGGTGGAGAATCACCAGGAAGTTGAATAAATCTCATAGGAGTTGGCATGAAGAAGTTATCCCACTTTCAAATCAGGTGATTCCAGTTTCCCAGTTTGGGAATAGCACAGCTTCTTCGTCGTTCCAATCAAACCAGGATGAATCTCTTTGTAAGAAGCTTGATTTGGATACATAAAGTGGTGGAGAATCACCAGGAAGTTGAATAAATCTCATAGGAGTTGGATGAAGAAGTTATCCCACTTTCAAATCAGGTGATTCCAGTTTCCCAGTTTGGGAATAGCACAGCTTCTTCGTCGTTCCAATCAAACCAGGATGAATCTCTTTGTAAGAAGCTTGATTTGGATACATAAAGTGGTGGAGAATCACCAGGAAGTTGAATAAATCTCATAGGAGTTGGCATGAAGAAGTTATCCCACTTTCAAATCAGGTGATTCCAGTTTCCCAGTTTGGGAATAGCACAGCTTCTTCGTCGTTCCAATCAAACCAGGATGAATCTCTTTGTAAGAAGCTTGATTTGGATACATAAAGTGGTGGAGAATCACCAGGAAGTTGAATAAATCTCATAGGAGTTGGCATGAAGAAGTTATCCCACTTTCAAATCAGGTGATTCCAGTTTCCCAGTTTGGGAATAGCACAGCTTCTTCGTCGTTCCAATCAAACCAGGATGAATCTCTTTGTAAGAAGCTTGATTTGGATACATAAAGTGGTGGAGAATCACCAGGAAGTTGAATAAATCTCATAGGAGTTGGCATGAAGAAGTTATCCCACTTTCAAATCAGGTGATTCCAGTTTCCCAGTTTGGGAATAGCACAGCTTCTTCGTCGTTCCAATCAAACCAGGATGAATCTCTTTGTAAGAAGCTTGATTTGGATACATAAAGTGGTGGAGAATCACCAGGAAGTTGAATAAATCTCATAGGAGTTGGCATGAAGAAGTTATCCCACTTTCAAATCAGGTGATTCCAGTTTCCCAGTTTGGGAATAGCACAGCTTCTTCGTCGTTCCAATCAAACCAGGATGAATCTCTTTGTAAGAAGCTTGATTTGGATACATAAAGTGGTGGAGAATCACCAGGAAGTTGAATAAATCTCATAGGAGTTGGCATGAAGAAGTTATCCCACTTTCAAATCAGGTGATTCCAGTTTCCCAGTTTGGGAATAGCACAGCTTCTTCGTCGTTCCAATCAAACCAGGATGAATCTCTTTGTAAGAAGCTTGATTTGGATACATAAAGTGGTGGAGAATCACCAGGAAGTTGAATAAATCTCATAGGAGTTGGCATGAAGAAGTTATCCCACTTTCAAATCAGGTGATTCCAGTTTCCCAGTTTGGGAATAGCACAGCTTCTTCGTCGTTCCAATCAAACCAGGATGAATCTCTTTGTAAGAAGCTTGATTTGGATACATAAAGTGGTGGAGAATCACCAGGAAGTTGAATAAATCTCATAGGAGTTGGGATGAAGAAGTTATCCCACTTTCAAATCAGGTGATTCCAGTTTCCCAGTTTGGGAATAGCACAGCTTCTTCGTCGTTCCAATCAAACCAGGATGAATCTCTTTGTAAGAAGCTTGATTTGGATACATAAAGTGGTGGAGAATCACCAGGAAGTTGAATAAATCTCATAGGAGTTGGCATGAAGAAGTTATCCCACTTTCAAATCAGGTGATTCCAGTTTCCCAGTTTGGGAATAGCACAGCTTCTTCGTCGTTCCAATCAAACCAGGATGAATCTCTTTGTAAGAAGCTTGATTTGGATACATAAAGTGGTGGAGAATCACCAGGAAGTTGAATAAATCTCATAGGAGTTGGCATGAAGAAGTTATCCCACTTTCAAATCAGGTGATTCCAGTTTCCCAGTTTGGGAATAGCACAGCTTCTTCGTCGTTCCAATCAAACCAGGATGAATCTCTTTGTAAGAAGCTTGATTTGGATACATAAAGTGGTGGAGAATCACCAGGAAGTTGAATAAATCTCATAGGAGTTGGCATGAAGAAGTTATCCCACTTTCAAATCAGGTGATTCCAGTTTCCCAGTTTGGGAATAGCACAGCTTCTTCGTCGTTCCAATCAAACCAGGATGAATCTCTTTGTAAGAAGCTTGATTTGGATACATAAAGTGGTGGAGAATCACCAGGAAGTTGAATAAATCTCATAGGAGTTGGCATGAAGAAGTTATCCCACTTTCAAATCAGGTGATTCCAGTTTCCCAGTTTGGGAATAGCACAGCTTCTTCGTCGTTCCAAAAAACCAGGATGAATCACTTTGTAAGAAGCTTGATTTGGATACATAAAGTGGTGGAGAATCACCAGGAAGTTGAATAAATCTCATAGGAGTTGGGATGAAGAAGTTATCCCACTTTCAAATCAGGTGATTCCAGTTTCCCAGTTTGGGAATAGCACAGCTTCTTCGTCGTTCCAATCAAACCAGGATGAATCACTTTGTAAGAAGCTTGATTTGGATACATAAAGTGGTGGAGAATCACCAGGAAGTTGAATAAATCTCATAGGAGTTGGCATGAAGAAGTTATCTCACTTTCAAATCAGGTGATTCCAGTTTCCCAGTTTGGGAATAGCACAGCTTCTGCGTCGTTATCAAACCAGGATGAATCTCTTTGTAAGAAGCTTGATTTGGATACATAAAGTGGTGGAGAATCACCAGGAAGTTGAATAAATCTCATAGGAGTTGGCATGAAGAAGTTATCCCACTTTCAAATCAGGTGATTCCAGTTTCCCAGTTTGGGAATAGCACAGCTTCTTCGTCGTTCCAATCAAACCAGGATGAATCTCTTTGTAAGAAGCTTGATTTGGATACATAAAGTGGTGGAGAATCACCAGGAAGTTGAATAAATCTCATAGGAGTTGGCATGAAGAAGTTGTTGAGATAAGAGAATAAAGTGTTGAGATGAGGAGATGAAGAGTTGATACATGGATAGAGGAAGGGATTTGGAGCAGGTAGTAACTTTGGAGATTTACCACAGTAACTTTAATGTTACTGTGGTAACTAAGTTAAAAGACTTGGGAAGTTACCCTGCATCCATTTGGAGAGTGTAACACGACAGGAGGAGTCTGGATAAGCAAGGAGGAGTTTGGATAAGGTCTGGTCAAGGGAAGAGAGCTTTAGACAGGCTGGCACCAGCTGGAAAGCTAAAGCAAGATACCCAAGCATGTGAGGAACCTTATTGGCTGGTTTGAATAAGGCATCTTTGACTACACATGCTTCTTATCCTAACTAGACTGAACCTGGACGAAAATATGTATCTCTAATCTATATATGTTGTAAACTCTCTCATTAATCAAGCTAATGGAGTTTTGAGTCTCTCTCTCTCTCTTGTTCTTAATCTCCAATCTCTTTAATTCTCAGATTAAACTTAATCACTCTTTAAATCACTAAATCTAATATGGTATCAGAGCCAGGTTCCTTTAAAAGGAGAGAGTGATTTCGTGGTTCCAAATGTTCTTGAGTGTTCTTGAGTGTTCTTGAGAGTTCTTGAGATTTTTCAAGAGCTAGATCCTTTAAAAGTCAAGTTTGTGTCTGTTGGTGTTTCTTTTGGAGAGTCAGCTTCAAGGGAGTCTCTTTAGGTGTTTGACAAGGTCAGAAGAGGGGTCTAGCTTGTGGTTAAGATTGGCGTGTGAGATTATGGAGCTGCTTCAATCTGGTACAACAAGGAGTGAAGAGAAGAAAGAGAGAGGGAATGAGTGGGGGTGGTTCTCACAGATGAAAACAACTCTGAAAAGTTGTGGAGTTTGGAGAAACCATGAGAAGGAAGAGTCTTTGAAGGGTAAAGCTGCTGAGAAAGATCAGACAGCAAGAAAAACAAGTGGAGATTGCTTCAGTCTTGAAGAAAGTACACTGCTTGAGAAGATTGAAGATGTTTATGAGGACAAGATCAGTCTTAGGAGAGTGTATGAAGTCAAGAAGGTGATTAGTGAAGTTAAACCAGGAAGAGAAGGGTTTAATAACCATGTGAGGAAGCTACAACATTTGTGGGTTGAACTACAAGGGTTGAGATCCCATGTGGATGGGGATACTACACAAGAGCAAGCGACGGTGCTGAAGCTCTTGGCGAGTATGGAGTCATCATATGGGTGGCTGGTGGAGATGGTTCTAAGAGGGGAACAGCTTCCGGAAATGGAAGAGGTCTGTGTGCTTATAAGAAGGGCGTATGGGATAATGAGAGATGATGAGAGGCTAACCATGAGTAGGAGTGAGAGCTCATGGAAGCCAACTGGGAGTAGGAGTGAGAGCTTCCAGAAGCTAACCATGAGTAGGAGTGAGAGCTCATGGAGGCTAACCGGGAGTAGGAGTGAGGGCTTCCGGAAGAGGAGGAGGTGCAGAATGCTATCCAAAGCTCTATCAACATAGGAAAGGGTAGAAAGAGAGTTGTGGGAGAGTGTTCTTACTCAGCCTACATGGGGAAATCAGTAGAAGACAGTGGGGTGTTAAAAGAGCAGGAGAAAGGGAGTGGAGCTGATGATCGCATCACCAGGAAAGAATGGAGAGTGTTCATGGAACAAGTACAAGCCTTAGCAGCAAGCAGGAAGCAGGCTATACAATCCGGAGCTTCTAAACCATTGTGATTGATTCTGGAGCAAGTCATCATATGATCAGTGATAGGAGGCTTATAAGTGAGATCAAGGCTGCAACAGGGAGTGTTATGATAGCTAATGGTGCCATGATCCCAATAGAAGGAGTGGGAAAGCTAAAACTGTTTGAGAAGGACACAACTGCCTTCTACATGCCTCAGTTCACTTCAAATCTATTATCTGTGAAGAAAGCTACCATTGATCTTGATTGTCAAGTAGTATTCAGACCTGATGAAGTGGAGTTTCAAGATTTGAAGACTGGGAGAGTCATTGGCAGAGGAGACAGCAAGAATCAGCTATATCACCTCAACTTGGCTAAGACCTCTAATCCCTTTGATTCTATTTGCTTGAGTAGTACTGCTGAGAAGATTGATAGTATTACTTGGCATGCTAGATTAGGACATCCTCATGCTCGTGCCATTGAATTGATAATCCCTAATATGTCATTCAATCACTTGAATTGTGAAGCATGCATATTAGGAAAGCATTGTAGGACTGTTTTTCCAACATCTGAGACTACTTATGAGCATTGCTTTGATCTAGTTCACTCGGATGTGTGGACCGCTCCATGCATGTCTAGAGACAGCCATAAATACTTTGTGACATTCATTGATGAGAAGTCTAAGTATACATGGCTCACATTGCTTCCATCTAAAGATAGGGTGCTAGAAGCTTTTATGAACTTCCAAGCATATGTATCTAATCAATACAATGCCACTGTGAAGGTACTGAGATCAGACAACGGAGGTGAATACATCAGCAATGCCTTTAAGAGTCATCTAGCCAAGCATGGGATTGTGCATCAGACCAGTTGTCCCTACACACCACAGCAGAATGGTGTAGCTGAGAGGAAGAATAGGCACTTGATGGAGGTTGCTAGGTCGATGATGTTTCATGCAAATGTCCCAAAACGTTTTTGGGGAGATGCTGTACAGACTGCTTGCTATCTCATCAACCGAGTCCCAACCAAGATACTGAAGAATCTGTCTCCATTTGAGGTGCTGAATAAGAGCAAGCCATTTATTGATCACCTACGAGTATTTGGGTGTGTATGCTATGTCATGACCCCAGGAGAACAGAGAAACAAGCTGGAGGCAAAGAGTACTAAGGCTATGTTCATTGGATACTCTATCACTCAGAAGGGATACAAGTGCTATGATCCTGAAGCAAGGAGAGTGATGGTATCTAGAGAAGTGAAGTTTATTGAATCAAAAGGGTATTATGAAGAAAAGGAGTGGGAAAATCTGAAGGATTTGTCTCAAGCTCCATCTGATAGAGCAACAACACTGAGGGTGATGTTGGAGAAGCTAGGGATAGGGTTATCCCAGGATCAGGAATCTGGAAGAAGAGAGTCTTCCAATCCGACTAGTGAAGCTGAAAGAGCAACTCCTCTTGATCATGAGAGGGGGAATGGAACTGAATCTCATGAGCAAGTGCAAAATCAAGAAGATTCAGGCCAGCATAATCAAGAGGTGACACAGGAAGTAGAGACTGGTGCTCAGTCTAGTGGAGATGGGCAAAGAGAGTCTACTGGCTCAGATGAGAGTGGAGAGTGGGAAGGAGATCCTAATGGTTCAAATGAGAGTGGTGCTCAATCAAGTGAAGATGGGCAAGAGCCACAAGAAGAACAAGTTCAGGAGCTAAGGAGGAGCACAAGGGTGAAGAGAGATGCTTCCAACTGGGTAAACACGAGAGTGTACTACAATGCCCAGGCTGTGGAGCATCCTTCTCAAGCCATGTGTTCCTTTGCAGAGTTTCCAGACGAGCATACAGCCTTCACAGTAAGCTTGGATGAGAGCTATATTCCAAGGACATATGAAGAAGCTATGGCTTTAAAGGAGTGGAGAGATTCAGTTGCTGATGAGTCCGGAGCCATGATTAAGAATGAAACATGGTATGAGAGTGAGCTGCCTAAAGGGAAGAAGGCAGTGACTAGTAAATGGGTGTTCACAATCAAGTTTCATCCTGATGGAAGAATAGAGAGGCGCAAGTCTAGGTTGGTGGCAAGAGGATTTACTCAGACATATGGTGAGGACTATGTTGAGACCTTTGCTCCTGTGGCTAAACTTCATACTATCAGGATTGTATTATCTTTAGCTGTGAATCTTGAGTGGGATTTGTGGCAAATGGATGTGAAGAATGCATTCCTTCAAGGAGAGTTAGAAGATGAAGTATACATGCATCCACCACCAGGTCTTGAACATCTAGTAAAGAAGGGTAATGTGTTGAGGTTGAGGAAAGCTATCTATGGTCTCAAGCAGTCTCCAAGGGCGTGGTACAACAAGTTGAGTACTACACTGAATGGGAGAGGGTTCAGAAAGTCAGAATTGGATCACACTCTCTTTACCCTAACCACCTCATCTGGTATTGTGGTGTTGCTTGTGTATGTGGATGATATCATCATCACAGGCAGTGATAAGGAAGGTATAAGGCTACAAAGGAGTATCTCAAGGCAAGCTTTGAAATTAAAGACTTGGGGGAAATGAAGTATTTTCTTGGGATTGAGATATGCAGATCAAAGGAAGGATTGTTTATGTCCCAAAGGAAGTATGTGATTGATCTCTTGAAGGGAGCAGATGCCTATGGAGGAAAGACAGCCAAGATGCCAATGGAGGATGGTTACAAGGTTCCACGTGAGGGGGAGATTGAGGATAGCAAGCCGTTCCATGATCCTAAGCTATATAGGAAGCTGGTGGGGAAGTTGATTTATCTTACCATTACTAGACCTGATGTGTGTTTTGCGGTGAATCAAGTCAGTCAACACATGCAAGTTCCTAAGGAGCACCATTGGCGGATGGTGGAAAGGATCTTGATGTATCTGAATGGAACTACTGGTCTTGGAGTATGGATGGGATGTAACAAGAGTACTGAGGTTGTAGGCTACTGTGATGCAGATTGGGCTGGAGACCGAGCAGACAGAAGATCAACCACAGGCTATTGTACATTCATTGGTGGTAACTTGGTCACTTGGAAGAGTAAGAAGCAGAAGGTAGTGTCTTGCTCCAGTGCTGAGGCCGAGTATAGAGCAATGCTGAAGCTTACAAATGAGCTAGTGTGGATAAAAGGGATTTTGAAGCATCTGGAGATTATTCAAGCAACGCCAATGACAATGCATTGTGATAATCAAGCAGCTATCCACATTGCATCTAATTCTGTGTTCCATGAGAGAACAAAGCACATTGAGGTTGATTGTCACAAGGTGAGGCAGATGATGATTCTTGGAGTGATTCTACCTTGTTATACTCGGAGTGAGGATCAGTTAGCAGATGTGTTCACAAAGGCAGCAAGGCAAAAGACAATGGAGTCCATACACATCAGGTTAGGACTCATTGATCTCTCGCCTAAGGACTAGTCTATACACTCTCCTGATCATGTGATCTCTACTCTTTCCTCATTAAGGTTTTGTCCCAATGGGTTTTCCTTAATGAGGTTTTAATGAGGGAGATCTCATGGTTCTTCCAAGCTTGACTTGTTTCACATGGTCAAGCTTGAGGGGGAGTGTTGAGATAAGAGAATAAAGTGTTGAGATGAGGAGATGAAGAGTTGATACATGGATAGAGGAAGGGATTTGGAGCAGGTAGTAACTTTGGAGATTTACCACAGTAACTTTAATGTTACTGTGGTAACTAAGTTAAAAGACTTGGGAAGTTACCCTGCATCCATTTGGAGAGTGTAACACGACAGGAGGAGTCTGGATAAGCAAGGAGGAGTTTGGATAAGGTCTGGTCAAGGGAAGAGAGCTTTAGACAGGCTGGCACCAGCTGGAAAGCTAAAGCAAGATACCCAAGCATGTGAGGAACCTTATTGGCTGGTTTGAATAAGGCATCTTTGACTACACATGCTTCTTATCCTAACTAGACTGAACCTGGACGAAAATATGTATCTCTAATCTATATATGTTGTAAACTCTCTCATTAATCAAGCTAATGGAGTTTTGAGTCTCTCTCTCTCTCTTGTTCTTAATCTCCAATCTCTTTAATTCTCAGATTAAACTTAATCACTCTTTAAATCACTAAATCTATTAGAAGTTATCCCACTTTCAAATCAGGTGATTCCAGTTTCCCAGTTTGGGAATAGCACAGCTTCTTCGTCGTTCCAATCAAACCAGGATGAATCTCTTTGTAAGAAGCTTGATTTGGATACATAAAGTGGTGGAGAATCACCAGGAAGTTGAATAAATCTCATAGGAGTTGGCATGAAGAAGTTATCCCACTTTCAAATCAGGTGATTCCAGTTTCCCAGTTTGGGAATAGCACAGCTTCTTCGTCGTTCCAATCAAACCAGGATGAATCTCTTTGTAAGAAGCTTGATTTGGATACATAAAGTGGTGGAGAATCACCAGGAAGTTGAATAAATCTCATAGGAGTTGGCATGAAGAAGTTATCCCACTTTCAAATCAGGTGATTCCAGTTTCCCAGTTTGGGAATAGCACAGCTTCTTCGTCGTTCCAATCAAACCAGGATGAATCTTTGTAAGAAGCTTGATTTGGATACATAAAGTGGTGGAGAATCACCAGGAAGTTGAATAAATCTCATAGGAGTTGGCATGAAGAAGTTATCCCACTTTCAAATCAGGTGATTCCAGTTTCCCAGTTTGGGAATAGCACAGCTTCTTCGTCGTTCCAATCAAACCAGGATGAATCTCTTTGTAAGAAGCTTGATTTGGATACATAAAGTGGTGGAGAATCACCAGGAAGTTGAATAAATCTCATAGGAGTTGGGATGAAGAAGTTATCCCACTTTCAAATCAGGTGATTCCAGTTTCCCAGTTTGGGAATAGCACAGCTTCTTCGTCGTTCCAATCAAACCAGGATGAATCTCTTTGTAAGAAGCTTGATTTGGATACATAAAGTGGTGGAGAATCACCAGGAAGTTGAATAAATCTCATAGGAGTTGGCATGAAGAAGTTATCCCACTTTCAAATCAGGTGATTCCAGTTTCCCAGTTTGGGAATAGCACAGCTTCTTCGTCGTTCCAATCAAACCAGGATGAATCTCTTTGTAAGAAGCTTGATTTGGATACATAAAGTGGTGGAGAATCACCAGGAAGTTGAATAAATCTCATAGGAGTTGGCATGAAGAAGTTATCCCACTTTCAAATCAGGTGATTCCAGTTTCCCAGTTTGGGAATAGCACAGCTTCTTCGTCGTTCCAATCAAACCAGGATGAATCTCTTTGTAAGAAGCTTGATTTGGATACATAAAGTGGTGGAGAATCACCAGGAAGTTGAATAAATCTCATAGGAGTTGGCATGAAGAAGTTATCCCACTTTCAAATCAGGTGATTCCAGTTTCCCAGTTTGGGAATAGCACAGCTTCTTCGTCGTTCCAATCAAACCAGGATGAATCTCTTTGTAAGAAGCTTGATTTGGATACATAAAGTGGTGGAGAATCACCAGGAAGTTGAATAAATCTCATAGGAGTTGGCATGAAGAAGTTATCCCACTTTCAAATCAGGTGATTCCAGTTTCCCAGTTTGGGAATAGCACAGCTTCTTCGTCGTTCCAATCAAACCAGGATGAATCACTTTGTAAGAAGCTTGATTTGGATACATAAAGTGGTGGAGAATCACCAGGAAGTTGAATAAATCTCATAGGAGTTGGCATGAAGAAGTTATCCCACTTTCAAATCAGGTGATTCCAGTTTCCCAGTTTGGGAATAGCACAGCTTCTTCGTCGTTCCAATCAAACCAGGATGAATCACTTTGTAAGAAGCTTGATTTGGATACATAAAGTGGTGGAGAATCACCAGGAAGTTGAATAAATCTCATAGGAGTTGGCATGAAGAAGTTATCCCACTTTCAAATCAGGTGATTCCAGTTTCCCAGTTTGGGAATAGCACAGCTTCTTCGTCGTTCCAATCAAACCAGGATGAATCTCTTTGTAAGAAGCTTGATTTGGATACATAAAGTGGTGGAGAATCACCAGGAAGTTGAATAAATCTCATAGGAGTTGGCATGAAGAAGTTATCCCACTTTCAAATCAGGTGATTCCAGTTTCCCAGTTTGGGAATAGCACAGCTTCTTCGTCGTTCCAATCAAACCAGGATGAATCACTTTGTAAGAAGCTTGATTTGGATACATAAAGTGGTGGAGAATCACCAGGAAGTTGAATAAATCTCATAGGAGTTGGCATGAAGAAGTTATCCCACTTTCAAATCAGGTGATTCCAGTTTCCCAGTTTGGGAATAGCACAGCTTCTTCGTCGTTCCAATCAAACCAGGATGAATCACTTTTTGAGAAGCTTGATTTGGATACATAAAGTGGTGGAGAATCACCAGGAAGTTGAATAAATCTCATAGGAGTTGGGATGAAGAAGTTATCCCACTTTCAAATCAGGTGATTCCAGTTTCCCAGTTTGGGAATAGCACAGCTTCTTCGTCGTTCCAATCAAACCAGGATGAATCTCTTTGTAAGAAGCTTGATTTGGATACATAAAGTGGTGGAGAATCACCAGGAAGTTGAATAAATCTCATAGGAGTTGGCATGAAGAAGTTATCCCACTTTCAAATCAGGTGATTCCAGTTTCCCAGTTTGGGAATAGCACAGCTTCTTCGTCGTTCCAATCAAACCAGGATGAATCTCTTTGTAAGAAGCTTGATTTGGATACATAAAGTGGTGGAGAATCACCAGGAAGTTGAATAAATCTCATAGGAGTTGGCATGAAGAAGTTATCCCACTTTCAAATCAGGTGATTCCAGTTTCCCAGTTTGGGAATAGCACAGCTTCTTCGTCGTTCCAATCAAACCAGGATGAATCTCTTTGTAAGAAGCTTGATTTGGATACATAAAGTGGTGGAGAATCACCAGGAAGTTGAATAAATCTCATAGGAGTTGGCATGAAGAAGTTATCCCACTTTCAAATCAGGTGATTCCAGTTTCCCAGTTTGGGAATAGCACAGCTTCTTCGTCGTTCCAATCAAACCAGGATGAATCTCTTTGTAAGAAGCTTGATTTGGATACATAAAGTGGTGGAGAATCACCAGGAAGTTGAATAAATCTCATAGGAGTTGGCATGAAGAAGTTATCCCACTTTCAAATCAGGTGATTCCAGTTTCCCAGTTTGGGAATAGCACAGCTTCTTCGTCGTTCCAATCAAACCAGGATGAATCACTTTGTAAGAAGCTTGATTTGGATACATAAAGTGGTGGAGAATCACCAGGAAGTTGAATAAATCTCATAGGAGTTGGCATGAAGAAGTTATCCCACTTTCAAATCAGGTGATTCCAGTTTCCCAGTTTGGGAATAGCACAGCTTCTTCGTCGTTCCAATCAAACCAGGATGAATCTCTTTGTAAGAAGCTTGATTTGGATACATAAAGTGGTGGAGAATCACCAGGAAGTTGAATAAATCTCATAGGAGTTGGCATGAAGAAGTTATCCCACTTTCAAATCAGGTGATTCCAGTTTCCCAGTTTGGGAATAGCACAGCTTCTTCGTCGTTCCAATCAAACCAGGATGAATCTCTTTGTAAGAAGCTTGATTTGGATACATAAAGTGGTGGAGAATCACCAGGAAGTTGAATAAATCTCATAGGAGTTGGGATGAAGAAGTTATCCCACTTTCAAATCAGGTGATTCCAGTTTCCCAGTTTGGGAATAGCACAGCTTCTTCGTCGTTCCAATCAAACCAGGATGAATCTCTTTGTAAGAAGCTTGATTTGGATACATAAAGTGGTGGAGAATCACCAGGAAGTTGAATAAATCTCATAGGAGTTGGCATGAAGAAGTTATCCCACTTTCAAATCAGGTGATTCCAGTTTCCCAGTTTGGGAATAGCACAGCTTCTTCGTCGTTCCAATCAAACCAGGATGAATCTCTTTGTAAGAAGCTTGATTTGGATACATAAAGTGGTGGAGAATCACCAGGAAGTTGAATAAATCTCATAGGAGTTGGCATGAAGAAGTTATCCCACTTTCAAATCAGGTGATTCCAGTTTCCCAGTTTGGGAATAGCACAGCTTCTTCGTCGTTCCAATCAAACCAGGATGAATCTCTTTGTAAGAAGCTTGATTTGGATACATAAAGTGGTGGAGAATCACCAGGAAGTTGAATAAATCTCATAGGAGTTGGCATGAAGAAGTTATCCCACTTTCAAATCAGGTGATTCCAGTTTCCCAGTTTGGGAATAGCACAGCTTCTTCGTCGTTCCAATCAAACCAGGATGAATCTCTTTGTAAGAAGCTTGATTTGGATACATAAAGTGGTGGAGAATCACCAGGAAGTTGAATAAATCTCATAGGAGTTGGCATGAAGAAGTTATCCCACTTTCAAATCAGGTGATTCCAGTTTCCCAGTTTGGGAATAGCACAGCTTCTTCGTCGTTCCAATCAAACCAGGATGAATCTCTTTGTAAGAAGCTTGATTTGGATACATAAAGTGGTGGAGAATCACCAGGAAGTTGAATAAATCTCATAGGAGTTGGCATGAAGAAGTTATCCCACTTTCAAATCAGGTGATTCCAGTTTCCCAGTTTGGGAATAGCACAGCTTCTTCGTCGTTCCAATCAAACCAGGATGAATCACTTTGTAAGAAGCTTGATTTGGATACATAAAGTGGTGGAGAATCACCAGGAAGTTGAATAAATCTCATAGGAGTTGGCATGAAGAAGTTATCCCACTTTCAAATCAGGTGATTCCAGTTTCCCAGTTTGGGAATAGCACAGCTTCTTCGTCGTTCCAATCAAACCAGGATGAATCTCTTTGTAAGAAGCTTGATTTGGATACATAAAGTGGTGGAGAATCACCAGGAAGTTGAATAAATCTCATAGGAGTTGGCATGAAGAAGTTATCCCACTTTCAAATCAGGTGATTCCAGTTTCCCAGTTTGGGAATAGCACAGCTTCTTCGTCGTTCCAATCAAACCAGGATGAATCTCTTTGTAAGAAGCTTGATTTGGATACATAAAGTGGTGGAGAATCACCAGGAAGTTGAATAAATCTCATAGGAGTTGGCATGAAGAAGTTATCCCACTTTCAAATCAGGTGATTCCAGTTTCCCAGTTTGGGAATAGCACAGCTTCTTCGTCGTTCCAATCAAACCAGGATGAATCTCTTTGTAAGAAGCTTGATTTGGATACATAAAGTGGTGGAGAATCACCAGGAAGTTGAATAAATCTCATAGGAGTTGGCATGAAGAAGTTATCCCACTTTCAAATCAGGTGATTCCAGTTTCCCAGTTTGGGAATAGCACAGCTTCTTCGTCGTTCCAATCAAACCAGGATGAATCTCTTTGTAAGAAGCTTGATTTGGATACATAAAGTGGTGGAGAATCACCAGGAAGTTGAATAAATCTCATAGGAGTTGGCATGAAGAAGTTATCCCACTTTCAAATCAGGTGATTCCAGTTTCCCAGTTTGGGAATAGCACAGCTTCTTCGTCGTTCCAATCAAACCAGGATGAATCTCTTTGTAAGAAGCTTGATTTGGATACATAAAGTGGTGGAGAATCACCAGGAAGTTGAATAAATCTCATAGGAGTTGGCATGAAGAAGTTATCCCACTTTCAAATCAGGTGATTCCAGTTTCCCAGTTTGGGAATAGCACAGCTTCTTCGTCGTTCCAATCAAACCAGGATGAATCTCTTTGTAAGAAGCTTGATTTGGATACATAAAGTGGTGGAGAATCACCAGGAAGTTGAATAAATCTCATAGGAGTTGGCATGAAGAAGTTATCCCACTTTCAAATCAGGTGATTCCAGTTTCCCAGTTTGGGAATAGCACAGCTTCTTCGTCGTTCCAATCAAACCAGGATGAATCACTTTGTAAGAAGCTTGATTTGGATACATAAAGTGGTGGAGAATCACCAGGAAGTTGAATAAATCTCATAGGAGTTGGGATGAAGAAGTTATCCCACTTTCAAATCAGGTGATTCCAGTTTCCCAGTTTGGGAATAGCACAGCTTCTTCGTCGTTCCAATCAAACCAGGATGAATCTCTTTGTAAGAAGCTTGATTTGGATACATAAAGTGGTGGAGAATCACCAGGAAGTTGAATAAATCTCATAGGAGTTGGCATGAAGAAGTTATCCCACTTTCAAATCAGGTGATTCCAGTTTCCCAGTTTGGGAATAGCACAGCTTCTTCGTCGTTCCAATCAAACCAGGATGAATCACTTTGTAAGAAGCTTGATTTGGATACATAAAGTGGTGGAGAATCACCAGGAAGTTGAATAAATCTCATAGGAGTTGGCATGAAGAAGTTATCCCACTTTCAAATCAGGTGATTCCAGTTTCCCAGTTTGGGAATAGCACAGCTTCTTCGTCGTTCCAATCAAACCAGGATGAATCTTTGTAAGAAGCTTGATTTGGATACATAAAGTGGTGGAGAATCACCAGGAAGTTGAATAAATCTCATAGGAGTTGGCATGAAGAAGTTATCCCACTTTCAAATCAGGTGATTCCAGTTTCCCAGTTTGGGAATAGCACAGCTTCTTCGTCGTTCCAATCAAACCAGGATGAATCTCTTTGTAAGAAGCTTGATTTGGATACATAAAGTGGTGGAGAATCACCAGGAAGTTGAATAAATCTCATAGGAGTTGGCATGAAGAAGTTATCCCACTTTCAAATCAGGTGATTCCAGTTTCCCAGTTTGGGAATAGCACAGCTTCTTCGTCGTTCCAATCAAACCAGGATGAATCTCTTTGTAAGAAGCTTGATTTGGATACATAAAGTGGTGGAGAATCACCAGGAAGTTGAATAAATCTCATAGGAGTTGGCATGAAGAAGTTATCCCACTTTCAAATCAGGTGATTCCAGTTTCCCAGTTTGGGAATAGCACAGCTTCTTCGTCGTTCCAATCAAACCAGGATGAATCTCTTTGTAAGAAGCTTGATTTGGATACATAAAGTGGTGGAGAATCACCAGGAAGTTGAATAAATCTCATAGGAGTTGGCATGAAGAAGTTATCCCACTTTCAAATCAGGTGATTCCAGTTTCCCAGTTTGGGAATAGCACAGCTTCTTCGTCGTTCCAATCAAACCAGGATGAATCTCTTTGTAAGAAGCTTGATTTGGATACATAAAGTGGTGGAGAATCACCAGGAAGTTGAATAAATCTCATAGGAGTTGGGATGAAGAAGTTATCCCACTTTCAAATCAGGTGATTCCAGTTTCCCAGTTTGGGAATAGCACAGCTTCTTCGTCGTTCCAATCAAACCAGGATGAATCTCTTTGTAAGAAGCTTGATTTGGATACATAAAGTGGTGGAGAATCACCAGGAAGTTGAATAAATCTCATAGGAGTTGGCATGAAGAAGTTATCCCACTTTCAAATCAGGTGATTCCAGTTTCCCAGTTTGGGAATAGCACAGCTTCTTCGTCGTTCCAATCAAACCAGGATGAATCACTTTGTAAGAAGCTTGATTTGGATACATAAAGTGGTGGAGAATCACCAGGAAGTTGAATAAATCTCATAGGAGTTGGCATGAAGAAGTTATCCCACTTTCAAATCAGGTGATTCCAGTTTCCCAGTTTGGGAATAGCACAGCTTCTTCGTCGTTCCAATCAAACCAGGATGAATCTCTTTGTAAGAAGCTTGATTTGGATACATAAAGTGGTGGAGAATCACCAGGAAGTTGAATAAATCTCATAGGAGTTGGCATGAAGAAGTTATCCCACTTTCAAATCAGGTGATTCCAGTTTCCCAGTTTGGGAATAGCACAGCTTCTTCGTCGTTCCAATCAAACCAGGATGAATCTCTTTGTAAGAAGCTTGATTTGGATACATAAAGTGGTGGAGAATCACCAGGAAGTTGAATAAATCTCATAGGAGTTGGCATGAAGAAGTTATCCCACTTTCAAATCAGGTGATTCCAGTTTCCCAGTTTGGGAATAGCACAGCTTCTTCGTCGTTCCAATCAAACCAGGATGAATCTCTTTGTAAGAAGCTTGATTTGGATACATAAAGTGGTGGAGAATCACCAGGAAGTTGAATAAATCTCATAGGAGTTGGCATGAAGAAGTTATCCCACTTTCAAATCAGGTGATTCCAGTTTCCCAGTTTGGGAATAGCACAGCTTCTTCGTCGTTCCAATCAAACCAGGATGAATCTCTTTGTAAGAAGCTTGATTTGGATACATAAAGTGGTGGAGAATCACCAGGAAGTTGAATAAATCTCATAGGAGTTGGCATGAAGAAGTTATCCCACTTTCAAATCAGGTGATTCCAGTTTCCCAGTTTGGGAATAGCACAGCTTCTTCGTCGTTCCAATCAAACCAGGATGAATCTCTTTGTAAGAAGCTTGATTTGGATACATAAAGTGGTGGAGAATCACCAGGAAGTTGAATAAATCTCATAGGAGTTGGCATGAAGAAGTTATCCCACTTTCAAATCAGGTGATTCCAGTTTCCCAGTTTGGGAATAGCACAGCTTCTTCGTCGTTCCAATCAAACCAGGATGAATCTCTTTGTAAGAAGCTTGATTTGGATACATAAAGTGGTGGAGAATCACCAGGAAGTTGAATAAATCTCATAGGAGTTGGCATGAAGAAGTTATCCCACTTTCAAATCAGGTGATTCCAGTTTCCCAGTTTGGGAATAGCACAGCTTCTTCGTCGTTCCAATCAAACCAGGATGAATCTCTTTGTAAGAAGCTTGATTTGGATACATAAAGTGGTGGAGAATCACCAGGAAGTTGAATAAATCTCATAGGAGTTGGCATGAAGAAGTTATCCCACTTTCAAATCAGGTGATTCCAGTTTCCCAGTTTGGGAATAGCACAGCTTCTTCGTCGTTCCAATCAAACCAGGATGAATCTCTTTGTAAGAAGCTTGATTTGGATACATAAAGTGGTGGAGAATCACCAGGAAGTTGAATAAATCTCATAGGAGTTGGCATGAAGAAGTTATCCCACTTTCAAATCAGGTGATTCCAGTTTCCCAGTTTGGGAATAGCACAGCTTCTTCGTCGTTCCAATCAAACCAGGATGAATCTCTTTGTAAGAAGCTTGATTTGGATACATAAAGTGGTGGAGAATCACCAGGAAGTTGAATAAATCTCATAGGAGTTGGCATGAAGAAGTTATCCCACTTTCAAATCAGGTGATTCCAGTTTCCCAGTTTGGGAATAGCACAGCTTCTTCGTCGTTCCAATCAAACCAGGATGAATCTCTTTGTAAGAAGCTTGATTTGGATACATAAAGTGGTGGAGAATCACCAGGAAGTTGAATAAATCTCATAGGAGTTGTGGCACGAAGAAGTTATCCCACTTTCAAATCAGGTGATTCCAGTTTCCCAGTTTGGGAATTGTTGAGATGAGGTGATGAGGAGTGGATACATTGATAGAGGAAGAGTATTGGGGTGGTCAGTAAGTTTGGGATTTACCACAGTAACTTTAAAGTTACTGTGGTAACTAAGTGAAAGGAAGAGAAGTTACCAGGATGGGTTAAATTGGAGTCTAACTGATGTTAATCCTCTCTTATCTTAAGAAGGACGTGGGAAGAGGATAAGGAAGGGATAAGGGCTTACTTTGACAGCCTGTATGATGCTGGAAAGGAGAGGATGCTTTTTACTAGTGCAAGCATGTGAGAAAGCACAGCCAAGTGATTCAAAAGGAGTTCCAGCCTGTCCATTGACTCCACATGCTTATACATTTCGAAAACCCTTGTTGCTCTCTCTATTAATACTTGTAAACCTCATCAGATATTAATTAATGGAGTTTTTGAGTCTCTCTCTCTCTATTCTTTAAAATCTCTTAATCTCTTTAATATCTTGATCTGATTATCTCTGATTGTTTGAATCATACTCTTAAAACACAAAAGTGTTTATGGTATCAGAGCCAGGTTGTTCAAACAGGGGAGAGTGTGATTTCGTTTTTCATAAAAATCTGAGTGTTCTTGAGTGTTCTTGAGTGTTCTTGGTGTTCTTGAGTTCTGGTCTTTATTATCTGAGTGGTGTGAGATATTCTGATGGATTCAAACTATCTCAACATGGAAATGAAGCACAGATCTAGTACAACCATGGAGCTTGAAGAAGAGAGAGATGGCGATTGGTCAAGATGGGCAAAGAGAGCTTTGGAAAGCTGTGGGTTATGGAGTAGTCATGGAAAGGGGAAACCTTTCATGGAAATGGCTACTGAAGAAGGTCAGACAAGAGGTCTGAAGCTGGGAAATGAAGTTGTTCAAGGAAACACTACAAGGAGTGAGATTGAAGCAACTTTAGGCAAGTCCAAGCTTGTGAGAGTCATTGAGGACAGAGGGGTGATCCGTGGCTTGAGACAAGGAAAGGATGAGTGTTATCAGCTTGTGGGAAGGCTGAGAGAAGTATGGTCAGAGCTAGATGTGGTGAAGACACACACATCAAATCCGAGATGTTGTCAAGAAAGGAGGAAGCAAGATGTGATCTTCAGCTTCCTTATGGAAGAGGTATGTGAGCTTGTTAAATATACATATGATGTGTGGGAAATAAACAGGAAGCCAGAAAGATGGAAGGGAGGTACAAGCTGTAAGAGGGAAGGTTGAGAAAACTTTCTAAGGAGTGGTTAATGAAGAGAAGAGCATGGAGAAAGGATAGCGAGTCTGAGCACTTAAGTGACAGGATGAGTGTAATCTTGAAGAGAATCAAGGATGTACTTCAGCAGATGGTTATAGGAGAGTGTTCATACTCAGCTTACATGGGAGAGACAGTAGGAGACAGTGCGGACATGAGAGGAATGGATACCAAGAGGGCAGATGAGTTTGTGACAAAGAAGGAATGGGATGAGTTGGTTAAGCATGTGTATGCTTTGGCTACGACCCGGAGTCTGGGTGCTCCTGCCAAAGCATCCACATCTAAACCCATCATCATTGATTCTGGAGCAACACACCACATGATCAGTGACAAGAGACTAATCAGTGAGGTTAAAGCAGCAACAGGGAGTGTCATGATAGCCAATGGTACCAGGATCCCAATAGAAGGAGTGGGAAACCTCAAGCTGTTTGAGAAGAACTCCACTGCCTTCTACCTACCTCAGTTTACATCCAATCTAATCTCAGTTAAGAAGGCTACAGTTGATCTGGATTGTCAAGTGGTTTTCAGACCAAATGAAGTTGAGTTCCAGGATTTAAAGACTGGAAGAGTTATTGGCAGAGGAGACAGCAAGCATCAGCTCTATCATCTCCAAACAACTGAGGCGCCTAGTCTTGTGGAGTCTGTGTGTTTAAGCAGCACAACGGATAGATGTGATAATCTCACATGGCATGCAAGGCTGGGACATCCTCATGCCAAGGCAATTGAACTGATTCTACCAAGTATGGCGTTCAATCACTTGGAGTGTGAAGCCTGTATACTTGGAAAGCACTGTAGGACGGTCTTCCCAACATCAGAGACCAGATATGAGAATTGCTTTGATCTGGTGCATTCAGACGTGTGGACAGCTCCCTGTATGTCTAGAGACAGCCATAAGTACTTTGTGACCTTCATTGATGAGAAGTCCAAGTACACATGGATCACCATGATTCCCTCCAAAGACAGAGTCCTGGAAGCCTTCATGAACTTCCAAGCATATGTTACTAACCAGTACAATGCCACTGTGAAGATTCTGAGGTCTGATAATGGAGGAGAATACACTAGCAATGCTTTCAAGAGTCATCTTGCAAAGCATGGGATTGTGCAACAAACTAGCTGTCCTTACACACCACAACAAAATGGGGTGGCTGAGAGGAAGAACAGACATTTGATGGAGGTTGCGAGATCAATAATGTTCCACATGAATGTCCCTAAGAAGTTTTGGAGTGATGCTGTTCAGACTGCTTGCTATCTCATCAATAGAGTGCCAACACGTGTCTTGAAGAAACTGTCTCCCTTTGAAGTATTAAACAAGGCCAAGCCACACATAGATCATTTGAGAGTCTTTGGGTGCTTATGTTATGTGATGATTCCCGGAGAAAGAAGGAACAAGCTAGAAGCAAAGAGTACTAAAGCTATGTTCATTGGGTACTCAATCACTCAGAAAGGGTACAAGTGCTATGATCCAGCAACCAGGAGAGTGTTGGTGTCTAGAGATGTTAAGTTCATAGAGACCAAGGGGTATTATGAAGAAAAGAATTGGAAAGACTTGGAAGATCTGTCTCAAGAACCAAGAAACATGGCAGAGAATCTGAGGAACATATTGGAAAGGCTTGGGTAAACATGTCCCATGATAAGGTTAGAGAACCTGAAAGAACAACTCTCCTTGATCATGAGGGGGGAAATGAGTCTGAATCAGGAGTGCAAGAGCAGCACCAAGGGGATTCAGGTCATCATGATCAAGTGGTGACACAAGAAGTAGAGAATTTTCCTCAGGTCAGTGTGGATGAGCAAGGAGAGGTTCATGATCAAAGAGGGGTGAGTGAGACAGAACCAGAGGGTCACGCAGAGGTTCATACTGAGGAACAGGTTCAACCATTGAGGAGGAGCACACGGATAAAGAGGGATGCTTCCAACTGGGTAAACACGAGAGTGTACTACAATGCCCAGGCTGTGGAGCATCCTTCTCAAGCTGTGTGTTCCTTTGCTGAGTTTCCAGAGGAGCATCATGCCTTTATGATTAGTCTGGATGAGAGTTATGTACCAAGGACTTATGAAGAAGCTATGTTAGACAAGGAATGGAAAGAATCAGTGGGAGCTGAAGCAGGTGCTATGATCAAAAATGATACATGGTATGAGAGTGAGCTGCCTAAGGGAAAGAGGGCTGTATCTAGTAGATGGATCTTCACAATCAAGTATCTAGCAAATGGACAGATTGATAGGAAGAAGACCAGATTGGTTGCAAGAGGGTTTACACAGACCTATGGAGAGGATTACATTGATACCTTTGCACCAGTAGCTAAGCTACATACAGTTCGGATTGTGTTGTCCATTGCAACAAACTTGGAGTGGGATTTGTGGCAGATGGATGTGAAGAATGCTTTCTTACAAGGTGAGCTAGAAGATGAGGTATACATGCTTCCTCCTCCTGGTCTTGAGCATCTAGTAAAACCAGGAAATGTTTTGAGATTGAAGAAGGCAATCTATGGGCTGAAGCAGTCTCCTAGAGCTTGGTACAGGAAGCTGAGTACAACCCTGAATGGCAGAGGATTCAGGAAGTCTGAACTGGATCATACACTCTTCACTTTGGTTACTCCATCAGGGATCATTGTGATACTGGTATATGTGGATGATTTGATTATCACAGGAGTGATAAGGCTGGGATTAAAGCCACTAAAGAGTTCCTCAAGTCTGTGTTTGACATCAAAGACTTGGGAGAGATGAAGTATTTCTTGGGGATTGAGATATGCAGATCCAAGGAGGGTTTGTTTATGTCTCAAAGGAAGTATACAATGGATATGCTAAAGGAGACTGATGTACTTGGAGGAAAGGTAGCAAAGACACCTCTTGAGGAGGGGTATAAGGTTTTGCGTGAGGGGAGGTTGAAGAGAAGCAGTTATTTAAGGATCCTAAGCTATACAGGAAGATGGTTGGCAAGTTGATCTACTTGACCATCACACGGCCAGATATATGTTTTGCAGTGAACCAAGTGAGTCAGCATATGCAGGCGCCAAAGGTACATCATTGGAAGATGGTTGATAGGATACTGAGGTATTTGAGTGGCACGCCTGGTCAAGGAGTTTGGATGGGTTGCAATGGCAGTACGGAAGTGGTTGGGTATTGTGATGCTGATTGGGCAGGAGATAGAGTGGACAGGAGATCAACTACTGGATATTGTACATTCATTGGAGGGAACTTGGTTACTTGGAAGAGTAAGAAGCAAAAGGTTATCTCTTGTTCAAGTGCTGAAGCTGAGTATAGAGCCATGTTGAAGCTGACAAACGAGTTGGTGTGGATCAAGGGGATCTTGAAGCATCTAGAGATTGAGCAGAGTACTCCTATGACTATGCATTGTGATAATCAAGCAGCTATCCACATTGCCTCCAATTCAGTGTTTCATGAGAGAACAAAGCACATAGAGGTGGATTGTCATAAGGTGAGGCAGATGATTATCTTAGGAGTGATTATGCCATGTTATACAAGGAGTGAAGATCAGCTTGCAGATGTGTTTACCAAGGCAGCGAGATTGAAGACAATGGAGTCCATACTGTCCAGGCTTGGACTCATTGATCTTACTCCCAGGAGCTGAGCCCCTTAACCATGGAGTCTCCACTCTTTTTCCCTCATCAAAGTTTTATCCCAATGGGTTTTCTTTGGTGAGGTTTTTAATGAGGGAGGTTTCATGGTTCCAAGCTTGACTTGTTCCACATGGTCAAGCTTGAGGGGGAGTGTTGAGATGAGGTGATGAGGAGTGGATACATTGATAGAGGAAGAGTATTGGGGTGGTCAGTAAGTTTGGGATTTACCACAGTAACTTTAAAGTTACTGTGGTAACTAAGTGAAAGGAAGAGAAGTTACCAGGATGGGTTAAATTGGAGTCTAACTGATGTTAATCCTCTCTTATCTTAAGAAGGACGTGGGAAGAGGATAAGGAAGGGATAAGGGCTTACTTTGACAGCCTGTATGATGCTGGAAAGGAGAGGATGCTTTTTACTAGTGCAAGCATGTGAGAAAGCACAGCCAAGTGATTCAAAAGGAGTTCCAGCCTGTCCATTGACTCCACATGCTTATACATTTCGAAAACCCTTGTTGCTCTCTCTATTAATACTTGTAAACCTCATCAGATATTAATTAATGGAGTTTTTGAGTCTCTCTCTCTCTATTCTTTAAAATCTCTTAATCTCTTTAATATCTTGATCTGATTATCTCTGATTGTTTGAATCATACTCTTAAAACACAAAAGTGTTTAGGAATAGCACAGCTTCTTCGTCGTTCCAATCAAACCAGGATGAATCTCTTTGTAAGAAGCTTGATTTGGATACATAAAGTGGTGGAGAATCACCAGGAAGTTGAATAAATCTCATAGGACTTGGGATGAAGAAGTTATCCCACTTTTAAATCAGGTGATTCTAGTTTCCCAGTTTGGGAATAGCACAGCTTCTTCGTCGTTCCAATCAAACCAGGATGAATCTCTTTTTAAGAAGCTTGATTTGGATACATAAAGTGGTGGAGAATCACCAGGAAGTTGAATAAATCTCATAGGAGTTGGCATGAAGAAGTTATCCCACTTTCAAATCAGTTGATTCCAGTTTCCCAGTTTGGTAATAGAACAGCTTCGTCGTCGTTCCAAACAAACCACGATGAATCACTTTGTAAGAAGCTTGATTTGGATATATAAAGTGGTGGAGAATCACCAGGAAGTTGAATAAATCTCATAGGAGTTGGCATGAAGAAGTTATCCCACTTTCAAATCAGGTGATTCCAGTTTCTCAGTTTGGGAATAACACAGCTTCTTCGTCGTTCCAATCAAACCAGGATGAATCTCTTTGTAAGAAGCTTGATTTGGATACATAAAGTGGTGGAAAATCTCCAGGAAGTTGAATAAATCTCATAGGAGTTGTGGCACGAAGAAGTTATCCCACTTTCAAATCAGGTGATTCCAGTTTCCCAGTTTGGGAATAGCACAGCTTCTTCGTCGTTCCAATCAAACCAGGATGAATCTCTTTGTAAGAAGCTTTATTTGGATACATAAAGTGGTGGAGAATCACCAGGAAGTTGAATAAATCACCAGGAAGTTGAATAAATCTCATAGGAGTTGGCATGAAGAAGTTATCCCACTTTCAAATCAGGTGATTCCAGTTTTCCAGTTTGGGAATAGCACAGCTTCTTCGTCGTTCCAATCAAACCAGGATGAATATCTTTGTAAGAAGCTTTATTTGGATACATAAAGTGGTGGAGAATCACCAGGAAGTTGAATAAATCTCATAGGAGTTGGGGTGAAGTAGTTATCCCACTTTCAAATCAGGTGATTCCAGTTTCCCAGTTTGGGAATAGCACAGCTTCTTCGCCGTTCCAATCAAACCAGGATGAATCTCTTTGTAGGAAGCTTGATTTGGATACATAAAGTGGTGGATAATCACCAGGAAGTTGAATAAATCTCATAGGAGTTGGCAGGAAGAAGTTATCCCACTTTCAAATCAGGTGATTCCAGTTTCCCAGTTTGGGAATAGCACAGCTTCTTCGTCGTTCCAATCAAACCAGGATGAATCTCTTTGTAAGAAGCTTGATTTGGATACATAAAGTGGTGGAGAATCACCAGGAAGTTGAATAAATCTCATAGGAGTTGGCATGAAGAAGTTATCCCACTTTCAAATCAGGTGATTCCAGTTTCCCAGTTTGGGAATAGCACAGCTTCTTCGTCGTTTCAATCAAACCAGGATGAATCTCTTTTTAAGAAGCTTGATTTGGATACATAAAGTGGTGGAGAATCACCAGGAAGTTGAATAAATCTCATAGGAGTTGGCATGAAGAAGTTATCCCACTTTCAAATCAGTTGATTCCAGTTTCCCAGTTTGGTAATAGCACAGCTTCGTCGTCGTTCCAATCAAACCAGGATGAATCACTTTGTAAGAAGCTTGATTTGGATACATAAAGTGGTGGAGAATCACCAGGAAGTTGAATAAATCTCATAGGAGTTGGGATGAAGAAGTTATCCCACTTTCAAATCAGGTGATTCCAGTTTCCCAGTTTGGGAATAGCACAGCTTCTTCGTCGTTCCAATCAAACCAGGATGAATCACTTTGTAAGAAGCTTGATTTGGATACATAAAGTGGTGGAGAATCACCAGGAAGTTGAATAAATCTCATAGGAGTTGGCATGAAGAAGTTATCCCACTTTCAAATCAGGTGATTCCAGTTTCCCAGTTTGGGAATAGCACAGCTTCTGCGTCGTTATCAAACCAGGATGAATCTCTTTGTAAGAAGCTTGATTTGGATACATAAAGTGGTGGAGAATCACCAGGAAGTTGAATAAATCTCATAGGAGTTGGTATGAAGAAGTTATTCCACTTTCAAATCAGGTGATTCCAGTTTCCCAGTTTGGGAATAGCACAGCTTCCTCGTCGTTCCAATCAAACCAGGATGAATCTCTTTGTAAGAAGCTTGATTTGGATACATAAAGTGGTGGAGAATCACCAGGAAGTTGAATAAATCTCATAGGAGTTGGCATGAAGAAGTTATCCCACTTTCAAATCAGGTGATTCCAGTTTCCCAGTTTGGGAATAGCACAGCTTCCTCGTCGTTCCAATCAAACCAGGATGAATCTCTTTGTAAGAAGCTTGATTTGGATACATAAAGTGGTGGAGAATCACCAGGAAGTTGAATAAATCTCATAGGAGTTGGCATGAAGAAGTTATCCCACTTTCAAATCAGGTGATTCCAGTTTCCCAGTTTGGGAATAGCACAGCTTCTTCGTCGTTCCAATCAAACCAGGATGAATCTCTTTGTAAGAAGCTTGATTTGGATACATAAAGTTGTGGAGAATCACCAGGAAGTTGAATAAAACTCATAGGAGTTGGCATGAAGAAGTTATCCCACTTTCAAATCAGGTGATTCCAGTTTCCCAGTTTGGGAATAGCACAGCTTCTTCGTCGTTCCAATCAAACCAGGATGAATCTCTTTGTAAGAAGCTTGATTTGGATACATAAAGTGGTGGAGAATCACCAGGAAGTTGAATAAATCTCATAGGAGTTGGCATGAAGAAGTTATCCCACTTTCAAATCAGGTGATTCCAGTTTCCCAGTTTGGGAATAGCACAGCTTCTTCGTCGTTCCAATCAAACCAGGATGAATCTCTTTGTAAGAAGCTTGATTTGGATACATAAAGTGGTGGAGAATCACCAGGAAGTTGAATAAATCTCATAGGAGTTGGGATGAAGAAGTTATCCCACTTTCAAATCAGGTGATTCCAGTTTCCCAGTTTGGGAATAGCACAGCTTCTTCGTCGTTCCAATCAAACCAGGATGAATCTCTTTGTAAGAAGCTTGATTTGGATACATAAAGTGGTGGAGAATCACCAGGAAGTTGAATAAATCTCATAGGAGTTGGCATGAAGAAGTTATCCCACTTTCAAATCAGGTGATTCCAGTTTCCCAGTTTGGGAATAGCACAGCTTCTTCGTCGTTCCAATCAAACCAGGATGAATCTCTTTGTAAGAAGCTTGATTTGGATACATAAAGTGGTGGAGAATCACCAGGAAGTTGAATAAATCTCATAGGAGTTGGCATGAAGAAGTTATCCCACTTTCAAATCAGGTGATTCCAGTTTCCCAGTTTGGGAATAGCACAGCTTCTTCGTCGTTCCAATCAAACCAGGATGAATCTCTTTGTAAGAAGCTTGATTTGGATACATAAAGTGGTGGAGAATCACCAGGAAGTTGAATAAATCTCATAGGAGTTGGCATGAAGAAGTTATCCCACTTTCAAATCAGGTGATTCCAGTTTCCCAGTTTGGGAATAGCACAGCTTCTTCGTCGTTCCAATCAAACCAGGATGAATCTCTTTGTAAAAAGCTTGATTTGGATACATAAAGTGGTGGAGAATCACCAGGAAGTTGAATAAATCTCATAGGAGTTGGCATGAAGAAGTTATCCCACTTTCAAATCAGGTGATTCCAGTTTCCCAGTTTGGGAATAGCACAGCTTCTTCGTCGTTCCAATCAAACCAGGATGAATCTCTTTGTAAGAAGCTTGATTTGGATACATAAAGTGGTGGAGAATCACCAGGAAGTTGAATAAATCTCATAGGAGTTGGCATGAAGAAGTTATCCCACTTTCAAATCAGGTGATTCCAGTTTCCCAGTTTGGGAATAGCACAGCTTCTTCGTCGTTCCAATCAAACCAGGATGAATCTCTTTGTAAGAAGCTTGATTTGGATACATAAAGTGGTGGAGAATCACCAGGAAGTTGAATAAATCTCATAGGAGTTGGCATGAAGAAGTTATCCCACTTTCAAATCAGGTGATTCCAGTTTCCCAGTTTGGGAATAGCACAGCTTCTTCGTCGTTCCAATCAAACCAGGATGAATAACTTTTTGAGAAGCTTGATTTGGATACATAAAGTGGTGGAGAATCACCAGGAAGTTGAATAAATCTCATAGGAGTTGGGATGAAGAAGTTATCCCACTTTCAAATCAGGTGATTCCAGTTTCCCAGTTTGGGAATAGCACAGCTTCTTCGTCGTTCCAATCAAACCAGGATGAATCTCTTTGTAAGAAGCTTGATTTGGATACATAAAGTGGTGGAGAATCACCAGGAAGTTGAATAAATCTCATAGGAGTTGGCATGAAGAAGTTATCCCACTTTCAAATCAGGTGATTCCAGTTTCCCAGTTTGGGAATAGCACAGCTTCTTCGTCGTTCCAATCAAACCAGGATGAATCACTTTGTAAGAAGCTTGATTTGGATATATAAAGTGGTGGAGAATCACCAGGAAGTTGAATAAATCTCATAGGAGTTGGCATGAAGAAGTTATCCCACTTTCAAATCAGGTGATTCCAGTTTCCCAGTTTGGGAATAGCACAGCTTCTTCGTCGTTCCAATCAAACCAGGATGAATCTCTTTGTAAGAAGCTTGATTTGGATACATAAAGTGGTGGAAAATCACCAGGAAGTTGAATAAATCTCATAGGAGTTGGCATGAAGAAGTTATCCCACTTTCAAATCAGGTGATTCCAGTTTCCCAGTTTGGGAATAGCACAGCTTCTTCGTCGTTCCAATCAAACCAGGATGATACTCTTTGTTAGAAGCTTTATTTGGATACATAAAGTGGTGGAGAATCACCAGGAAGTTGAATAAATCTCATAGGAGTTGGCATGAAGAAGTTATCCCACTTTCAAATCAGGTGATTCCATTTTCCAGTTTGGGAATAGCACAGCTTCTTCGTCGTTCCAATCAAACCAGGATGAATCTCTTTGTAAGAAGCTTGATTTGGATACATAAAGTGGTGGAGAATCACCAGGAAGTTGAATAAATCTCATAGGAGTTGGGATGAAGAAGTTATCCCACTTTCAAATCAGGTGATTCCAGTTTCCCAGTTTGGGAATAGCACAGCTTCTTCGTCGTTCCAATCAAACCAGGATGAATCTCTTTGTAGGAAGCTTGATTTGGATACATAAAGTGGTGGATAATCACCAGGAAGTTGAATAAATCTCATAGGTGATGGCAGGAAGAAGTTATCCCCCTTTCAAATCAGGTGATTCCAGTTTCCCAGTTTGGGAATAGCACAGCTTCTTCGTCGTTCCAATCAAACCAGGATGAATCTCTTTTTAAGAAGCTTGATTTGGATACATAAAGTGGTGGAGAATCACCAGGAAGTTGAATAAATCTCATAGGAGTTGGCATGAAGAAGTTATCCCACTTTCAAATCAGGTGATTCCAGTTTCCCAGTTTGGGAATAGCACAGCTTCTTCGTCGTTCCAATCAAACCAGGATGAATCTCTTTTTAAGAAGCTTGATTTGGATACATAAAGTGGTGGAGAATCACCAGGAAGTTGAATAAATCTCATAGGAGTTGGCATGAAGAAGTTATCCCACTTTCAAATCAGTTGATTCCAGTTTCCCAGTTTGGGAATAGCACAGCTTCTTCGTCGTTCCAATCAAACCACGATGAATCACTTTGTAAGAAGCTTGATTTGGATACATAAAGTGGTGGAGAATCACCAGGAAGTTGAATAAATCTCATAGGAGTTGGGATGAAGAAGTTATCCCACTTTCAAATCAGGTGATTCCAGTTTCCCAGTTTGGGAATAGCACAGCTTCTTCGTCGTTCCAATCAAACCAGGATGAATCACTTTGTAAGAAGCTTGATTTGGATACATAAAGTGGTGGAGAATCACCAGGAAGTTGAATAAATCTCATAGGAGTTGGCATGAAGAAGTTATCCCACTTTCAAATCAGGTGATTCCAGTTTCCCAGTTTGGGAATAGCACAGCTTCTGCGTCGTTATCAAACCAGGATGAATCTCTTTGTAAGAAGCTTGATTTGGATACATAAAGTGGTGGAGAATCACCAGGAAGTTGAATAAATCTCATAGGAGTTGGCATGAAGAAGTTATCCCACTTTCAAATCAGGTGATTCCAGTTTCCCAGTTTGGGAATAGCACAGCTTCCTCGTCGTTCCAATCAAACCATGATGAATCTCTTTGTAAGAAGCTTGATTTGGACACATAAAGTAGTGGAGAATCACCAGGAAGTTGAATAAATCTCATAGGACTTGGCATGAAGAAGTTATCCCACTTTCAAATCAGTTGATTCCAGTTTCCCAATTTGGGAATAGCACAGCTTCCTCGTCGTTCCAATCAAACCAGGATGAATCTCTTTGTAAGAAGCTTGATTTGGATACATAAAGTGGTGGAGAATCACCAGGAAGTTGAATAAATCTCATAGGAGTTGGCATGAAGAAGTTATCCCACTTTCAAATCAGGTGATTCCAGTTTCCCAGTTTGGGAATAGCACAGCTTCTTCGTCGTTCCAATCAAACCAGGATGAATCTCTTTGTAAGAAGCTTGATTTGGACACATAAAGTTGTGGAGAATCACCAGGAAGTTGAATAAATCTCATAGGACTTGGCATGAAGAAGTTATCCCACTTTCAAATCAGGTGATTCCAGTTTCCCAGTTTGGGAAGAGCACAGCTTCTTCGTCGTTCCAATCAAACCAGGATGAATCACTTTTTGAGAAGCTTGATTTGGATACATAAAGTGGTGGAGAATCACCAGGAAGTTGAATAAATCTCATAGGAGTTGGGATGAAGAAGTTATCCCACTTTCAAATCAGGTGATTCTAGTTTCCCAGTTTGGGAATAGCACAGCTTCTGCGTCGTTATCAAACCAGGATTAATCTCTTTGTAAGAAGCTTGATTTGGATACATAAAGTGGTGGAGAATCACCAGGAAGTTGAATAAATCTCATAGGAGTTGGTATGAAGAAGTTATTCCACTTTTAAATCAGGTGATTCCAGTTTCCCAGTTTGGGAATAGCACAGCTTCCTCGTCGTTCCAATCAAACCAGGATGAATCTCTTTGTAAGAAGCTTGATTTGGACACATAAAGTGGTGGAGAATCACCAGGAAGTTGAATAAATCTCATAGGACTTGGCATGAAGAAGTTATCCCACTTTCAAATCAGTTGATTCCAGTTTCCCAGTTTGGGAATAGCACAGCTTCCTCGTCGTTCCAATCAAACCAGGATGAATCTCTTTGTAAGAAGCTTGATTTGGATACATAAAGTGGTGGAGAATCACCAGGAAGTTGAATAAATCTCATAGGAGTTGGCATGAAGAAGTTATCCCACTTTCAAATCAGTTGATTCCAGTTTCCTAGTTTGGGAATAGCACAGCTTCTTCGTCGTTCCAATCAAACCAGGATGAATCTCTTTGTAAGAAGCTTGATTTGGATACATAAAGTGGTGGAGAATCACCAGGAAGTTGAATAAATCTCATAGGAGTTGGCATGAAGAAGTTATCCCACTTTCAAATCAGTTGATTCCAGTTTCCCAGTTTGGGAATAGCACAGCTTCTTCGTCGTTCCAATCAAACCAGGATGAATCTCTTTGTAAGAAGCTTGATTTGGACACATAAAGTGGTGGAGAATCACCAGGAAGTTGAATAAATCTCATAGGAGTTGGAATGAAGAAGTTATCCCACTTTCAAATCAGGTGATTCCAGTTTCCCAGTTTGGGAATAGCACAGCTTCTTCGTCGTTCCAATCAAACCAGGATGAATCTCCTTGTAAGAAGCTTGATTTGGATACATAAAGTGGTGGAGAATCACCAGGAAGTTGAATAAATCTCATAGGAGTTGGGATGAAGAAGTTAT
The DNA here is from genome assembly GCF_020379485.1 of Brassica napus. Taxonomy (NCBI): domain Eukaryota; kingdom Viridiplantae; phylum Streptophyta; class Magnoliopsida; order Brassicales; family Brassicaceae; genus Brassica; species Brassica napus. Next base: position 77,985 of record NW_026016926.1, on the reverse strand, counting down.
CCCACTTTCAAATCAGGTGATTCCAGTTTCCCAGTTTGGGAATAGCACAGCTTCTTCGTCGTTCCAATCAAACCAGGATGAATCTCTTTGTAAGAAGCTTGATTTGGATACATAAAGTGGTGGAGAATCACCAGGAAGTTGAATAAATCTCATAGGAGTTGGCATGAAGAAGTTATCCCACTTTCAAATCAGGTGATTCCAGTTTCCCAGTTTGGGAATAGCACAGCTTCTTCGTCGTTCCAATCAAACCAGGATGAATCTCTTTGTAAGAAGCTTGATTTGGATACATAAAGTGGTGGAGAATCACCAGGAAGTTGAATAAATCTCATAGGAGTTGGCATGAAGAAGTTATCCCACTTTCAAATCAGGTGATTCCAGTTTCCCAGTTTGGGAATAGCACAGCTTCTTCGTCGTTCCAAACGAACCAGGATGAATCTCTTTGTAAGAAGCTTGATTTGGATACATAAAGTGGTGGAGAATCACCAGGAAGTTGAATAAATCTCATAGGACTTGGCATGAAGAAGTTATCCCACTTTCAAATCAGGTGATTCCAGTTTCCCAGTTTGGGAATAGCACAGCTTCTTCGTCGTTCCAATCAAACCAGGATGAATCTCTTTGTAAAAAGCTTGATTTGGACACATAAAGTGGTGGAGAATCACCAGGAAGTTGAATAAATCTCATAGGACTTGGCATGAAGAAGTTATCCCAGTTTCAAATCAGGTGATTCCAGTTTCCCAGTTTGGGAATAGCACAGCTTCTTCGTCGTTCCAATCAAACCAGGATGAATCTGTTGAGATGAAGAGTGTCAACTGAAGAATGGAGATGAGGGTTGAGTAGAATGTGTTGAGATGAAGAAGTCATTATGAGAAGGAGAGGAAGAGCTAAGCAAGTAATGGAAAGAGTACGGACAGTACGGCCTATGTACGGACAGGGGCTTGGCCGTACATCTGAGGAAACATGAAGGAAGAAGGAGATGGGTGAGTAAAGCCTCTAGAGGACATAGAAGGTCTCAAGACTGATCAGACCGTTTAGGGATAAGGGTGGGACGAGCCTTATCCATCCAGACCGTGGACAGGCTGTAAAGGCCAAGCGTGTGAGCCTTACCGTCCGTTCATTCAAAAGGGACGCTCCTCTTGGTCTTGACTTCACATGCTTATGACTAGTGCTGCTTTCTCTTAACTTGTAACCCTAATGCCTCTTCTATAAATATTGTAACCTCATCTCATAATAAGATTAGACAGTTCTAAACAATCTCTCTCTATACTCATTTCATTATGATTCTCCATTAGTCTCTAATCTGTCTCTTAATCTCTTATTCTCTTCTATAATCCTTTCTAAACTCAGATAATCATTTACATCCTTAAATCTCACATGGTATCAGAGCCAGGTTGATTAAAATCTGAGTTCGTGAGAGACTTTCTTAAAGGATTCAAGTTTGAAACTTTAAGAGAACAAGTGAGTGTGTTTGAGAGTTTCTTGAGAGTTCAAAAGCTCAAGGTACTTTGCGTGTGTCTTGGTGATCCGTGGGAGGTTCATTTGAAGACTCAAGGGTAAATCTTTGTTCTAGAGGGCAGTGTGGGTTCTCAGTACAAGATCTAGTAGTGTGTTCAAGCTGTAGACGTCAAGCTGTTCAAGATGGAAAGTGTTTTGAAGATGAAGGTCGCGGTGACATTCAAAGGAAGCAACTACCTAGTCTGGTCTAGGATGGTGAAGACTGCTGTGGGAAGCAAGGGTTTGTGGAAGCATATCACAGCTGGTGAAGCTCCAAGGGCGATTACTCAAGAGGGTGACGCAGAGAGCTCCGAGGAGAGTGTTGTGGAGAAGTGGCAACAAGAAGACATGATGGTGATGTCAGTTCTTCATGCCTCGTTGGAACCGGCTATCCTAGATGCTTATAGCTACTGTGAGACAGCCAAGGAGCTGTGGGACACTCTGAAGAAGGTGTATGGAAATGTTTCTAACCTGAACCGAGTGTTTGAAGTCAAGAAGGCAATCAACGAGTTAACCCAAGATGACATGGAGTTTACAAAGCATTTGGGGAGGTTCAGGACACTGTGGTCTGAGCTGGAGATGTTGAGGCCAAGCACAGTTGATCCAGAGCTTCTAAATGAGAGGCGTGAGCAGGACAAGGTCTTTGGGTTGCTGCTCACATTGAATGCAAGCTACAATGGTCTCATTCAGCACATGCTAAGGTCCGAGAAATTACCTGACCTTGAGGAGGTGTGTGCTCAGATACAAAGGGAGCAGGGCTCAATGGGCTTGTTTGGAGGCAAGGGAGACTTATCTCTTGCAAATGCTGTGCAATCTGACCGTGAAGAACCTCCTCAAGCCAACAAAGCTGGCTACAACAAGTATGAGAAGTTCAATGGGAATTGTGATCATTGCAAGAGGTATGGGCACAAGAAGATTCAGTGCTGGATACTCCATCCCCACTTGAAGCCGGCTAAGTTCATAAAGGAGAAAGAGGCAAGAGCTCACATGACTGAAGGATCAAGTGGAGCAGGGCCATCCAACCGAGGAACTGAAGTGGAGAACCGTGAAGGGAATGGAAAAGCTTTGGTGACTTATACTGGAGCCATCAAACCCCGAGGCAATGATCAAGACTTCATCAGGAGGTCCGAGATGGATGCACTCATCAAAATGCTCAAGGATAATGGTAACATTCATGGGTATTCATTTGGTGCTTCTATGATTGCTAGGACTATAGAAATGACTCACAGTAAGGCTGAGATTGCTAGGAATGATAGTAAGGCTGGAATTGAGCAGTGCATTGATAGAAATGCTAGGATGAATGCATATAGATCAAATTGTATCTGCCATCATGCTAGCAATGCATCCAAACCATTGATTATAGATTCAGGTGCATCTCATCATATGATTAGTGACACCAACCTGATTAAAGACATAGAACCTACTAATGGATGTGTGATGATTGCAAATGGAGATAAGATACCTATTAAGGGAATAGGAAACTTAAAGCTATTTGATAAGACTACTAGAGCATTTTACATTCCTGAATTCACATCAAATCTACTTTCAGTTAAGAAATGCACTACTGATTTGAATTGCAATGTTATATTCAGTCCTAATGATGTGAAGTTTCAGGATATTGAAAGCAGCCAACTGATTGGAAAAGGAGTTACAAAGGGAGAGTTATATATGCTTGAGAAGCTTGATCCTGTTTCCAATCATAACTGCTCATTTACTTCTGCTTCTAGTTTGAATAAAAATGCATTGTGGCATGCTAGACTAGGTCATCCCCATGAGAGGGCTTTAAACTTGATGTTACCAGGTGTGGTTTTTGAAAATGATAAGTGTGAAGCTTGCATTTTAGGCAAGCATTGTAAGAATGTATTTCCAAGAACATCTACTGCTTATGAAAATTGCTTTGATTTGATTCATACTGATGTGTGGACTGCACCTATTTTCTCTAGAGATAATCATAAGTACTTTGTCACATTCATTGATGAAAAATCTAAATACACCTGGTTAACACTAATTCCATCAAAAGATAGGGTGATAGATGCATTCAAGAACTTTCAAGCTTATGTGACTAACCATTATCATGCTAAGATTAAAATTTTGAGATCAGATAATGGAGGAGAATACACAAGCTATGCGTTCAAAAGCCATCTAGATCATCATGGAATACTTCATCAAACAAGCTGCCCCTACACACCACAACAGAATGGTGTAGCTGAGAGGAAGAACAGGCACTTGATGGAGGTGGCTCGGTCATTAATGTTCCAAGCTAATGTACCTAAAAGATTCTGGAGTGATGCTGTATCTACTGCTTGCTATCTAATCAACCGAATACCTACAAGGGTATTGAAGGATCAAGCACCGTTTGAGGTACTGAACCAGCGCAAGCCATCTTTGACATATATGAGAGTGTTTGGATGCTTGTGTTATGTGTTGGTACCAGGAGAGTTGAGGAACAAGCTAGAAGCAAGAAGCAGAAAGGCAATGTTCATTGGCTACTCAACAACTCAAAAAGGATATAAGTGTTATGATCCAGAAGCTAGAAGGGTACTTGTATCTAGAGATGTGAAGTTCATTGAAGAAAGAGGATACTATGAAGAGAAGAATCAAGAAGACTTGAGGGATCTTACATCAGATAAGGCTGGAGTCTTAAGAGTGATTTTGGAAGGTCTTGGTATCAAGATGAATCAGGATCAGTCCACAAGAAGTAGACAACCAGAAGAGAGCTCAAATGAACCAAGAAGAGCTGCTCAAACACCTCACCTTGATCATGAGGGGGGAAGTGAACCTGAAACTCAAGAAAATGGCCAAGAAGGAGTCGGCTTGAGTGAAGAAGGAGAAGAGTTCAACTCAGGTTCTCATCATCAAGGTGAGCAAGACCAAGGAGATGAAGAACATCACAGTGAAGCACAAGAACCGCATATACAAGATGAGCAGGTTCAAGTGCAAGAACAACCTGTATTGAGGAGAAGCACAAGGATTAGAAAGGATCCTTCCTCTTGGGTAAACACGCGAGTGTACTACAATGCCCAAGCTGTGGAGGATCCTTCTCGAGTTGTGTGTTCCTTTGCTCAATACCCTGAAGAACATTGTGCGTTCATGGTTAACTTGGATGAGAACTATATTCCAAGAAGCTATGAAGAAGCAATCATGGATAAAGAATGGAAGGAATCAGTTGGAGCTGAGGCAGGAGCCATGATCAAGAATGATACATGGTATGAGAGTGAGTTACCAAAAGGGAAGAAGGCTGTGAGTAGTAAATGGATATTCACAATCAAGTATAAGGCTGATGGAAAGGTTGAGAGGAAGAAGTCAAGGCTAGTAGCAAGAGGTTTCACTCAAACTTATGGAGAAGATTACATAGAGACCTTTGCACCAGTAGCTAAACTACATACCATAAGGATTGTATTAAGCTTGGCTGTGAATCTTGGATGGGGGTTATGGCAAATGGATGTGAAGAATGCATTCTTACAAGGTGAACTTGAGGATGAAGTATATATGCATCCACCTCCAGGCCTAGAACACTTAGTGAAGAAAGGGAATGTGTTAAGATTGAAGAAAGCTATCTATGGGCTGAAGCAATCACCAAGGGCTTGGTACAACAAGCTGAGCACTACTCTGAATGGCCGTGGCTTCAAGAAGTCTGAACTAGACCACACTCTCTTCACACTCACAACTCCCTCAGGTATGATTGCACTTCTTGTGTATGTTGATGATATCATTATTACAGGAAGTGATAAGGAAGGTATCATAGCAACCAAGGAGTTCATTAAATCCATGTTTGAGATTAAAGATTTGGGAGAAATGAAATACTTTCTTGGAATTGAGATATGTAGATCCAAGGAAGGGTTATTCATGTCCCAAAGGAAGTATACACTTGATCTTTTGAAAGGTGCAGGTGCTTATGGAGGCAAGACTGCAAGGATGCCTATGGAGGATGGCTACAAAGTCCCACGAGAGGGGGAGATTGAAGACAGCAAACCTTATCAGGATCCTAAACTCTATAGAAAACTAGTTGGCAAATTGATTTATCTTACCATAACTAGACCTGACATTTGTTTTGCTGTGAATCAGGTGAGTCAACACATGCAAGTTCCTAAGGAGCATCATTGGCGCATGGTGGAGAGGATCTTGATGTATCTCAACGGCTCACCTGATCAAGGAGTATGGATGGGTTGCAATGGAAGCACTGAAGTGGTTGGATACTGTGATGCAGATTGGGCTGGTGATAGAGCAGACAGGAGATCAACCACAGGCTATTGCACATTCATTGGAGGCAACTTGGTGACATGGAAGAGTAAGAAGCAGAAGGTGGTCTCTTGCTCAAGTGCAGAAGCTGAGTATAGAGCTATGCTGAAGCTTACCAACGAGTTGGTGTGGATCAAAGGCATCTTGAAGCATTTGGAGATTGATCAAGCCACGCCAATGACAATGCATTGTGATAACCAAGCAGCCATTCACATTGCATCCAACTCGGTGTTTCATGAAGTTGATTGCCACAAGGTGAGGCAAATGATCATTCTAGGAGTCATCTTGCCATGTTACAAAAGGAGTGAAGATCAGTTGGCTGATGTGTTCACCAAGGCTGCAAGACAGAAGACAATGGAGGCCATTCATATCAGGTTGGGCCTCATTGATCTTGGGAAGGGAAGGAGCTGATCCTCTTGGCTGTGAGGTCTTTACTCTTTTTCCCTCATCAAGGTTTTGTCCCAATGGGTTTTCCTTGGTGAGGTTTTTAATGAGGAAGATCTCATGGCCATCCAAGCTTAGGCTTTCACAAAGCTAAGCTTGAGGGGGAGTGTTGAGATGAAGAAGTCATTATGAGAAGGAGAGGAAGAGCTAAGCAAGTAATGGAAAGAGTACGGACAGTACGGCCTATGTACGGACAGGGGCTTGGCCGTACATCTGAGGAAACATGAAGGAAGAAGGAGATGGGTGAGTAAAGCCTCTAGAGGACATAGAAGGTCTCAAGACTGATCAGACCGTTTAGGGATAAGGGTGGGACGAGCCTTATCCATCCAGACCGTGGACAGGCTGTAAAGGCCAAGCGTGTGAGCCTTACCGTCCGTTCATTCAAAAGGGACGCTCCTCTTGGTCTTGACTTCACATGCTTATGACTAGTGCTGCTTTCTCTTAACTTGTAACCCTAATGCCTCTTCTATAAATATTGTAACCTCATCTCATAATAAGATTAGACAGTTCTAAACAATCTCTCTCTATACTCATTTCATTATGATTCTCCATTAGTCTCTAATCTGTCTCTTAATCTCTTATTCTCTTCTATAATCCTTTATAAACTCAGATAATCATTTACATCCTTAAATCTCACAGAATGAAGAAGAGGAAGGATAGGAAGGTTTGGGAGCTTTGGGATCAGCCTGTCCGTACAAGGCCGTACATGGCCGTACATGACAGGACAGGCCGTACAAGATAGGATCGACCAAAGCTCAACCAAACCTCACCATAAGTTATCCAAGTTACTTAAGTAAAGAGGAGAAGTTACCTTGGCCTTTGTGAGTGGATCAGACCGTTGGAAAGGATAAGGGAGAGTCTTGGACAGGCTGGCACAGCTGGACACGGAAAAGCAAAAGGTTGAGCCAGCTAATGAAGGCTCACACGCGCGGCTCACCTCATTGGACAAGTTTGAAATGGCCATTGACTCCACATGCTTACCTTATCCTCTTAAGCTACGAAAACCCTAGTCTCTTGTCTTATAAAGTTGTAAACACTCTCATTAATAGAATCAAGAAAGTTTTTGAGTCTTTCTCTTAGTCTTTAATCTCAATGGTTCCATATTAGACTCATAATCTCATTTCATACTCTAATCTTCTCTAAATCGATTCTAGTCTTTCCTAAACACTCAGATTACTCTAAACATTACTAAAAATCTCATGGTATCAGAGCCAGGTTCGTGAAAACCTGAGTTCATGTTAGGCTCTTTGGAGATTCAAGATTGAAGCTTTAAAGAGTTTGGTTGGTGTTCTTGTGTTCTTGGGAAGTTCCGGGTATTGTCCGAGTTCAAAGACTAGTTCTTAGTGTGTTGCTAAAGCTGTGAGGTTGAAGACCGAGGCAGTGAGTGTTCTTACAAGTCTCTTAACCCAAGATCCAGTTTGTGAAGTCTAGAGAAGTCATCGTTCATCATGGAAAGTGGTATGAACATGAACATGAAGGTAGCGGTTTGCTTCAAGGGAACCAACTACTTGGTGTGGTCTCGGATGGTGAGAACCACAGTGGGAAGCAAAGGGCTTTGGAAGCACATCACGCCAGGAGAAGCTCCAAAGCTCATCACCCAAGGAGAAACTGAAGGAGAAGCCGCAAGCAAAGCGGAAGAGAAGTGGCATCAGGAGGACATGTTGGTGATGTTAGTGCTGCATGCTTCACTTGAGCCGGCGATTCTAGATGCATACAGCTACTGTGAATCAGCTTAAGAGCTGTGGGATACGTTGAAGAAGGTGTATGGGAATACATCAAACCTAAGCCGTGTGTTTGAAGTGAAGCAGGCTATAAACAACTTGGTACAAGAGGATATGGAGTTCACCAAGCATCTAGGGAGGTTCAGAACACTCTGGTCCGAGCTGGAGATGTTGAGGCCAAGTACTACAGATGCAGATGAGCTCAACAAAAGAAGAGAGCAAGATAAGGTCTTTGGGCTACTCCTCACCATGAATCCGGCTTACAATGGTCTTATCCAACACTTGCTTAGAGAGGACACACTACCTGATCTTGAAGAAGTGTGCGCAAGGATTCAGAAGGAACAAGGCTCTATTGGATTGTTTGGAAAGAAAGGAGAGCTATCTCTCGTGAATCAAGCAACTCAAGAGGAGGGAGGGGAAGCTCCACAAGCACACAAGGCTGCGCATGGGAAGTATGATGAGAGGAGGTTCAATGGGAACTGTGATCACTGCAAGAAGCATGGCCACAAGAAGAGCCAATGCTGGATACTCCATCCCCATCTCAAGCCAGCAAAGTTTATGAAGGACAGAGAGGCAAGGGCTAATGTCTCAGATGGAGCAAGCGCAAGTGGAGCAGGTACTAGCAAAGGGAAGGAGATAGATGGGCGTGAAACAGGTGATGGGAGGTCTCTTGTAGCCTACACTGGAGCCCCAAGCAACCGTGGGAACTATGATCAAGAGTATCTAAGGAAATCCGACCTGGATGCTCTCATTAAGCTCTTCAAGGAGCATGGTAACATTTTTGGGTATTCCTTTGGGGCTAGGGCTATAGGGAATGATGAGAATTCAACTAGAATTGATAGGATGCATGAAAGTGTGATAGAGATAATCAACCAATCTAGAACGGCTAGTCTTGCTAGGAATGATCATGCATTCAAACCATCTAGTATCCTTGCTCATATTGCTAGTTCACATGCCATTAAGCCTTTAGTAGTTGATTCTGGTGCATCTCATCATATGATAAGTGACACTAGTTTGATTAAAAACATTGTACCAATGAATGGAAATGTGATGATAGCTAATGGAGATAAGATACCTATTAGAGGAATAGGAAGTCTTAAACTGTTTGATAAGGAAACTAAAGCTTTTTATATGCCTGAATTTACTTCAAACTTGTTATCTGTTAAGAAATGTGCTACTGATTTGCAATGTAATGTCATATTCAGTCCTAATGATGTGAAGTTTCAGGATATTAAAAGCAGCAAAATGATTGGAAAGGGAGTGACTAAAGGAGAATTGTATTTACTTGAAGATCTTGCTCCTGTTTCTAGTTATAGCTGCTCGTTTACGTCTGTTTCCGGTTCTAGTTTAAGTAAAAATGCATTGTGGCATGCTAGATTAGGACACCCTCATAATAAGGCTTTAAAACTGATGTTGCCAGGTGTTTCCTTTGAGAATAATGATTGTGAAGCTTGTATTTTAGGCAAGCATTGTAAGACTGTCTTTACTAAATCTACTACGGTTTATGAGAAGTGTTTTGATTTGATTCATTCTGATGTTTGGACTGCTCCTTGCTTATCTAGAGACAATCAAAAGTATTATGTAACCTTCATTGATGAAAAATCCAAATACACCTGGTTAACCTTAATTCCAACCAAAGATAGGGTACTTGATGCATTTAAGAACTTTCAATCATATGTGACTAACCATTATAATGCCAAGATAAAGATTTTCAGGTCAGATAATGGAGGAGAGTACACGGGACAAGCATTCAAGCTTCACCTATCTCAGCATGGAATCCTACATCAGACAAGCTGTCCCTATACTCCACAACAGAATGGTGTGGCTGAGAGAAAGAATAGGCATCTGATGGAAGTGGCCAGGTCCATGATGTCTCAAACCAATGTACCCAAGAGGTTCTGGAGTGATGCAGTCACTACAGCTTGTTATCTCATCAACAGAACACCAACTCTGATCCTGCAAGGGTTATCACCATTTGAGGTATTGGACAACTCTGATCATTGGACAAGTTTGAAATGGCCATTGACTCCACATGCTTACCTTATCCTCTTAAGCTACGAAAACCCTAGTCTCTTCTCTTATAAAGTTGTAAACACTCTCATTAATAGAATCAAGAAAGTTTTGAGTCTTTCTCTTAGTCTTTAATCTCAATGGTTCCATATTAGACTCATAATCTCATTTCATACTCTAATCTTCTCTAAATCGATTCTAGTCTTTCCTAAACACTCAGATTACTCTAAACATTACTAAAAATCTCATGGTATCAGAGCCAGGTCGTGAAAACCTGAGTTCGTGTTAGGCTCTTTGGAGATTCAAGATTGAAGCTTTAAAGAGTTTGGTTGGTGTTCTTGTGTTCTTGGGAAGTTCCGGGTATTGTCCGAGTTCAAAGACTAGTTCTTAGTGTGTTGCTAAAGCTGTGAGGTTGAAGACCGAGGCAGTGAGTGTTCTTACAAGTCTCTTAACCCAAGATCCAGTTTGTGAAGTCTAGAGAAGTCATCGTTCATCATGGAAAGTGGTATGAACATGAACATGAAGGTAGCGGTTTGCTTCAAGGGAACCAACTACTTGGTGTGGTCTCGGATGGTGAGAACCACAGTGGGAAGCAAAGGGCTTTGGAAGCACATCACGCCAGGAGAAGCTCCAAAGCTCATCACCCAAGGAGAAACTGAAGGAGAAGCCGCAAGCAAAGCGGAAGAGAAGTGGCATCAGGAGGACATGTTGGTGATGTCAGTGCTGCATGCTTCACTTGAGCCGGCGATTCTAGATGCATACAGCTACTGTGAATCAGCTAAAGAGCTGTGGGATACGTTGAAGAAGGTGTATGGGAATACATCAAACCTAAGCCGTGTGTTTGAAGTGAAGCAGGCTATAAACAACTTGGTACAAGAGGATATGGAGTTCACCAAGCATCTAGGGAGGTTCAGAACACTCTGGTCCGAGCTGGAGATGTTGAGGCCAAGTACTACAGATGCAGATGAGCTCAACAAAAGAAGAGAGCAAGATAAGGTCTTTGGGCTACTCCTCACCATGAATCCGGCTTACAATGGTCTTATCCAACACTTGCTTAGAGAGGACACACTACCTGATCTTGAAGAAGTGTGCGCAAGGATTCAGAAGGAACAAGGCTCTATTGGATTGTTTGGAAAGAAAGGAGAGCTATCTCTCGTGAATCAAGCAACTCAAGAGGAGGGAGGGGAAGCTCCACAAGCACACAAGGCTGCGCATGGGAAGTATGATGAGAGGAGGTTCAATGGGAACTGTGATCACTGCAAGAAGCATGGCCACAAGAAGAGCCAATGCTGGATACTCCATCCCCATCTCAAGCCAGCAAAGTTTATGAAGGACAGAGAGGCAAGGGCTAATGTCTCAGATGGAGCAAGCGCAAGTGGAGCAGGTACTAGCAAAGGGAAGGAGATAGATGGGCGTGAAGCAGGTGATGGGAGGTCTCTTGTAGCCTACACTGGAGCCCCAAGCAACCGTGGGAACTATGATCAAGAGTATCTAAGGAAATCCGACCTGGATGCTCTCATTAAGCTCTTCAAGGAGCATGGTAACATTTTTGGGTATTCCTTTGGGGCTAGGGCTATAGGGAATGATGAGAATTCAACTAGAATTGATAGGATGCATGAAAGTGTGATAGAGATAATCAACCAATCTAGAACGGCTAGTCTTGCTAGGAATGATCATGCATTCAAACCATCTAGTATCCTTGCTCATATTGCTAGTTCACATGCCATTAAGCCTTTAGTAGTTGATTCTGGTGCATCTCATCATATGATAAGTGACACTAGTTTGATTAAAAACATTGTACCAATGAATGGAAATGTGATGATAGCTAATGGAGATAAGATACCTATTAGAGGAATAGGAAGTCTTAAACTGTTTGATAAGGAAACTAAAGCTTTTTATATGCCTGAATTTACTTCAAACTTGTTATCTGTTAAGAAATGTGCTACTGATTTGCAATGTAATGTCATATTCAGTCCTAATGATGTGAAGTTTCAGGATATTAAAAGCAGCAAAATGATTGGAAAGGGAGTGACTAAAGGAGAATTGTATTTACTTGAAGATCTTGCTCCTGTTTCTAGTTATAGCTGCTCGTTTACTTCTGTTTCCGGTTCTAGTTTAAGTAAAAATGCATTGTGGCATGCTAGATTAGGACACCCTCATAATAAGGCTTTAAAACTGATGTTGCCAGGTGTTTCCTTTGAGAATAATGATTGTGAAGCTTGTATTTTAGGCAAGCATTGTAAGACTGTCTTTACTAAATCTACTACGGTTTATGAGAAGTGTTTTGATTTGATTCATTCTGATGTTTGGACTGCTCCTTGCTTATCTAGAGACAATCAAAAGTATTATGTAACCTTCATTGATGAAAAATCCAAATACACCTGGTTAACCTTAATTCCAACCAAAGATAGGGTACTTGATGCATTTAAGAACTTTCAATCATATGTGACTAACCATTATAATGCCAAGATAAAGATTTTCAGGTCAGATAATGGAGGAGAGTACACGGGACAAGCATTCAAGCTCCACCTATCTCAGCATGGAATCCTACATCAGACAAGCTGTCCCTATACTCCACAACAGAATGGTGTGGCTGAGAGAAAGAATAGGCATCTGATGGAAGTGGCCAGGTCCATGATGTTTCAAACCAATGTACCCAAGAAGTTCTGGAGTGATGCAGTCACTACAGCTTGTTATCTCATCAACAGAACACCAACTCTGATCCTGCAAGGGTTATCACCATTTGAGGTATTGAACCGATACAAGCCCTCATTGGAACATATGAAGATCTTTGGGTGTTTGTGTTTTGTGATGGTACCGGGAGAATTAAGAAACAAGCTTGAAGCTAGGAGCTCCAAGGCAATGTTTGTTGGATACTCATCAAGTCAGAAAGGATACAAGTGCTATGATCCTAACACAAGGAGAGTGTTAGTATCTAGAGAAGTGAAGTTTGTGGAAGAAAAAGGATATTATGAGGAGCAGATTCAAGAAGATTTGAAAGATCTCACTTCAGATAGAGCTGCAACCTTGAGGATAATACTAGAAGGACTTGGAATCAATATGGATCAAGAACAGCAAGAAGTAAGAGGCACTACACCAATACCGAATCATCAGACGTCCAATCTTGAACATGAGGGGGGGAATGGAACAGAAACTCAAACTCAAAGTCATGAAGAGAGTTCTGGTTCTCATGATCAAGCTGTGGAGTCAAATGATCAACAAGAAGGAGCTGAAGCAAGTCAGCTAAGGGATGAAGGAGCTGAAGCAAGTCAGCCAAGAGAAGAAAGTACACAAGAAGGTGTACAAGACATGGAGTTACCGGCACAAGAAGGGCCAGTGTTGAGAAGAAGTACAAGGCTGAGAAAGGATCCTTCCAGTTGGGTAAACACGAGAGTGTACTACAATGCTCAAGCTGTGAAGCATCCTACTCAGGCCGTGTGCTCTTTCTCTCAATATCCAGAAGCACATGGTGCATTCATGGTAAACTTAGATGAGAATCACATTCCAAGAAGCTATGAAGAGGCAATGGAGGATAAGGAATGGAAGGAATCAGTAGGGGCTGAGGCAGGAGCTATGATAAAGAATGATACATGGTTTGAAAGTGAACTACCAAAAGGGAAGAAGGCAGTATCTAGTAAATGGATCTTCACAATCAAATACAAAGCTGATGGACAGATTGAGAGGAAGAAGACTAGATTAGTAGCAAGAGGGTTCACTCAAACATATGGAGAGGATTACATTGAGACATTTGCACCAGTAGCCAAGTTACACACCATTAGAATTGTACTAAGCTTGGCGGTTAACCTTGGATGGGGATTGTGGCAAATGGATGTGAAGAATGCATTCTTACAAGGAGAACTTGAGGATGAAGTCTACATGTATCCTCCACCAGGTCTTGAACATCTAGTGAAGAGAGGGAATGTACTGAGGCTAAAGAAGGCTATCTATGGGTTGAAGCAATCACCAAGAGCATGGTACAACAAGTTGAGCACAACTCTGAACAGCCGAGGTTTTAAGAAGTCTGAATTGGACCATACTCTCTTTACCCTCACTACTCCCTCAGGTATGGTTGCTCTCCTTGTGTATGTGGATGATATCATTATCACAGGAAGTGATAAGGAAGGTATCAAAGCAACCAAGGAGTTTCTAAAGTCTATGTTTGAAATAAAAGACTTGGGAGAAATGAAATACTTTCTTGGAATTGAGATTTGTAGATCCAAGGAAGGTTTGTTCATGTCCCAAAGGAAGTATACACTTGATCTTTTGAAAGGTGCAGGTGCTTATGGAGGCAAGACAGCAAGGATGCCAATGGAAGATGGCTACAAAGTACCAAGAGAGGGGGAGATTGAAGACAGCAAGCCATTTCATGATCCTAAACTCTATAGAAAACTTGTTGGCAAATTGATTTATCTAACCATCACAAGACCTGATATATGCTTTGCTGTGAATCAGGTGAGTCAACACATGCAGCTTCCCAAGGAACATCATTGGCGTATGGTGGAGAGGCTGCTGATGTATCTAAATGGCTCGCCGGATCAAGGTGTATGGATGGGGTGCAATGGAAGCACAGAAGTGGTGGGCTATTGTGATGCTGATTGGGCAGGTGATAGAGCTGACAGAAGATCAACAACCGGCTATTGCACATTCATTGGAGGCAACTTGGTGACTTGGAAGAGTAAGAAACAGAAGGTGGTGTCATGCTCTAGTGCAGAAGCTGAATATAGAGCCATGCTGAAGCTTACAAACGAGCTAGTTTGGATCAAGGGCATCTTGAAGCATTTGGAGATAGCACAAGACACTCCAATGACAATGCATTGTGACAACCAGGCCGCCATTCACATAGCCTCCAACTCGGTGTTCCATGAGAGAACAAAGCACATTGAGGTTGATTGCCACAAGGTGAGGCAGATGATTGTCCTAGGAGTCATCTTGCCATGTTATACTAGGAGTGAAGATCAGTTGGCTGATGTATTCACCAAGGCTGCAAGGCAAAAGACAATGGAGTCCATTCATATCAGATTGGGCCTCATTGATCTTGGGAAGAGAAGCAGCTGATCCCCTTAGTCATGAGATCTTTACTCTTTTTCCCTCATTAAGGTTTTGTCCCAATGGGTTTTCCTTAGTGAGGTTTTTAATGAGGAAGATCTCATGGCTGTCCAAGCTTAGTCTTTCACAAAGCTAAGCTTGAGGGGGAGTGTTGAGATGAAGAGTGTCAAGTGAAGAATGGAGATGAGGGTTGAGTAGAATGAAGAAGAGGAAGGATAGGAAGGTTTGGGAGCTTTGGGATCAGCCTGTCCGTACAAGGCCGTACATGGCCGTACATGACAGGACAGGCCGTACAAGATAGGATCGACCAAAGCTCAACCAAACCTCACCATAAGTTATCCAAGTTACTTAAGTAAAGAGGAGAAGTTACCTTGGCCTTTGTGAGTGGATCAGACCGTTGGAAAGGATAAGGGAGAGTCTTGGACAGGCTGGCACAGCTGGACACGGAAAAGCAAAAGGTTGAGCCAGCTAATGAAGGCTCACACGCGCGGCTCAC
Organism: Brassica napus; assembly: GCF_020379485.1. Lineage (NCBI taxonomy): Eukaryota > Viridiplantae > Streptophyta > Magnoliopsida > Brassicales > Brassicaceae > Brassica > Brassica napus. Next base: position 62,538 of record NW_026016926.1, on the reverse strand, counting down.
CTCATTGGACAAGTTTGAAATGGCCATTGACTCCACATGCTTACCTTATCCTCTTAAGCTACGAAAACCCTAGTCTCTTCTCTTATAAAGTTGTAAACACTCTCATTAATAGAATCAAGAAAGTTTTGAGTCTTTCTCTTAGTCTTTAATCTCAATGGTTCCATATTAGACTCATAATCTCATTTCATACTCTAATCTTCTCTAAATCGATTCTAGTCTTTCCTAAACACTCAGATTACTCTAAACATTACTAAAAATCTCATTGAGAGCCTTTGAGTCTAAGAGAGTGTTTTGGTGTCAAGAACTATCTGATCTTTTATTAAGAGCATGAGTTACAATATATATAGTGTGAGCATACAAGGGTTTTCGAAATCCAGAGAAGACTAAAGCATGTGAGGTCAATGTGGAAAGGATAAGCTCATTTGAACTAGCCAATTAGCTTCTCCACATGCGCGGAGTATCTAGCATCTTGGACCGAGATGCTCTTGCCTTTCCAGCTGTTCCAGCCTGTCAAGGCGCGCTCTTCCTTATCCCTCAACGGTCTGATCCATCCTGGTAAGTTCCTTCCCTTCCCATAAGTTACCCCAAGTAACTTCTTTACTCTTGTCAATGTTTTACTCATCTCCATGTGTACGGATGGTACGGTCATGTACGGACAGTACGGACCTTACCCAAACCTTCCCAAGATTCAACTCATCTCCTTAGTCTCAACTCCTCACTTGCTCCACATATACTCAACTCATCTCAACAGAGAAGGATGCTCCACAGCCTGGGCATTGTAGTACACTCTCGTGTTTACCCAGTTGGAAGCATCCCTCTTTATCCTTGTGCTCCTTCGCAAAACCTGAACCTGATCCTCAGCTTGAACCTCTGCTTGAACCTCTGTTTCTGTCTCACTCACCTCCTCTGGATCATGAACCTCTCCCTGCTCATTCACACCGACATGAGGAACATTCTCTACTTCTTGTGTCACCTCTTGATCATGATGACCTGAATCCTCTTGGTGCTGCTCTTGCACTCTTGATTCAGACTCCATTCCCCCCTCATGATCAAGGGGAGTTGTTCTTTCAACTTCTCTAACCTTATCTTGGGACATGTTTACCCCAAGCCTTTCCAAGATGTTCCTCAGATTCTCTGCCATGTTTCTTGGTTCTTGAGACAGATCTTCCAAGTCTTCCCAATTCTTTTCTTCATAATACCCCTTTGTCTCTATGAACTTAACATCTCTAGACACCAGCACTCTCCTGGTTGCTGGATCATAGCACTTGTACCCCTTCTGAGTTACTGAGTATCCAATGAGCATTGCTTTAGTGCTCTTTGCCTCCAACTTGTTTCTCTGTTCTCCTGGAACCCAGACATAACATAGACATCCAAAGACACGCAGATGATCTATGTATGGCTTGCTCTTGTTCAGCACCTCAAAAGGAGACAGATTCTTCAATACCTTAGTTGGAATCCGATTGATAAGATAGCATGCAGTCTGAACAGCATCACCCCAAAACCTCTTTGGAACATTAGCATGATACATCATGGATCTAGCCACCTCCATCAGATGCCTATTCTTCCTCTCAGCTACCCCATTCTGCTGTGGTGTGTAAGGACAACTGGTTTGATGCACTATCCCATGTTTAGCCAAGTGACTCTTGAAGGCATGACTGGTGTATTCTCCTCCATTATCAGACCGTAGTACCTTCACAGTAGCATTGTAATGGTTAGTTACATATGCTTGGAAGTTGACAAAAGCCTCAAACACTCTATCCTTAGATGGCAGCAATGTGATCCATGTATACTTAGACTTCTCATCTATGAATGTCACAAAGTACTTCTGGTTTTCTATAGACATACAAGGGGCTGTCCACACATCAGAATGAACAAGATCAAAGCAATTTGCATATATGGTCTCTGATGTAGGAAAAACAGTTCTACAATGCTTCCCTAAGATGCAAGCTTCACATTCCAAGTGATTGAATGACATATTAGGCATAATCAATTCAATTGCACGAGCATGAGGATGTCCTAATCTAGCATGCCAAGTAGTACTCTCACACCTATCAGCATTACTACTCAAGCATACAGAATCAATAGGGTTAGAGGTCTTAGCTGTTTGGAGATGATATAACTGATTCTTGCTGTCTCCTCTACCAATAACTCTCCCAGTCTTCAAATTATGAAACTCAACTTCATTTGGCCTGAATACTACTTGACAATCAAGATCAACTGTGGCCTTCTTCACTGATATCAGATTTGAAGTGAACTGAGGCAAATAGAACGCAGGTGAGCTCTTCTCAAACAGCTTGAGGTTTCCCACGCCTTCTATTGGGATCCTAGCACCATTAGCTATCATAACACTCCCTGTTGCAGCCTTGACTCCACTTATCAGACTTTTATCACTGATCATATGATGTGTTGCTCCAGAATCAATGATGATGGGTTTGGACGTGGATGCTAAGGCAGGAGCACCTTGTCTCCGGGTCGTAGCCAAAGCATACACATACTTGACAAACTCATCCCATTCTTTCTTTGTGATAGGATCATCTGCTCCTTTGATCTCTTGCCCCTTCATAACCATACTGTCCTCCACTGAGTTACTCATATAGGCAGAGTAAGAACACTCTCCTCTTACCACTTGTTGAGCCACCTCCTTGATCATCTTCAAGCTCATCCTATCAGTTAGATACCCAGACTCCCTGTCCTTCTTCAACGCCTTTCCCATCTTAAGCCACACTCTAGAAAGCTTTCTCAGCCTTCCCTTCTTACAGCTTGTACCACCTTTCCACTGGTTTGAACTCTTGTCCTCTTCCCACACATCACACGCATGAAGAACCAGAAACCATATCTCCTTCACAAGAAAGCTAAAGAACACATCTTGTTTCCTCCTTTCTTTAATAACTCTCGGATCAGATGTGCTTGGTCTCAGCACATCCAGCTCCATCCATCCTTCTTTCAGCCTTCCCACAAGCTGATACAACTCATCCTTTCCTTGTCTCAAGCCGAGGATCACTCTCTTGTCTCCACTGACCTTCACAAGTTTGGACCTTTCTACATAAGCTTCTTCAATCCCACTCTCCAAAGTGGTTTCTTGATCAGCTTCATCTTCACCTTTCAGATTCCTTGTCTGACCTTCTTCAGTAGCCATTTCCACTAAAGGCTTCCCCTTTACATGACCACACCATAACCCACAGCTTTCCAAAGCTCTCTTTGCCCATCTTGACCAATCGCCATCTCTCTCTTCTTCAAGCTCCATGATTGTACTAGATCTGTGCTTCTTCCCATGTCTAGACTGTTTGTTTCCATCAGAATGATCCAGACGAGACTAGTGACAGAAGAACACAACCCAGAATCACCAAGAACACTCAAGAACACCAAGAACACTCAAGAACACCAAGAAAGAACCTAAATTTGCGAAAAACAAATCACACACTCATCCCCTTTTGAGCAACCTGGCTCTGATACCATAAACACTTTTGTGTTTTAGAGTGTGTTTAATAATAATCAGAGAAGATTAGAGTAAAGTTTAGAGAGAATAGAGAGATTCTAGAGAGATATAGACTCAAAACTCCATTGATTAATAACTGATGAGGTTTACAAGTATTAATAGAGAGAGCAACAAGGGTTTTCGAAATGTATAAGCATGTGGAGTCAATGGACAGGCTGGAACTCCTTTAGAATCACTTGGCTGTGCTTTCTCACATGCTTGAACTAGTAAAAAGCATCCTCTCCTTTCCAGCATCATACAGGCTGTCAAAGTGCTCCCTTATCCTTCCTTATCCTCTTAGGTCGAATTTCCTCTCTTCTCCTCATTAAGTTACCTCCTCATCCCATCAGATAACTTCCCCAAGTAGTTACTGTGGTTAAAAGAAAGTTACCACAGTAAAACTCTAAAGTTACTGTCTCAGCCTCTTTGGTCTTCATCTCAACACCTATGAGATTTATTCAACTTCCTGGTGATTCTCCACCACTTTATGTATCCAAATCAAGCTTCTTACAAAGAGATTCATCCTGTTTTGATTGGAACGACGAGGAAGCTGTGCTATTCCCAAACTGGGAAACTGGAATCAACTGATTTGAAAGTGGGATAACTTCTTAATGCCAACTCCTATGAGATTTATTCAACTTCCTGGTGATTCTCCACCACTTTATGTATCCAAATCAAGCTTCTTACAAAGAGATTCATCCTGGTTTGATTGGAACGACGAAGAAGCTGTGCTATTCCCAAACTGGGAAACTGGAATCACCTGATTTGAAACTGGGATAACTTCTTCATGCCAAATCCTATGAGATTTATTCAACTTCCTGGTGATTCTCCACCACTTTATGTGTCCAAATCAAGCTTCTTACAAAGAGATTCATCCTGGTTTGATTGGAACGACGAGGAAGCTGTGCTATTCCCAAACTGGGAAACTGGAATCACCTGATTTGAAAGTGGAATAACTTCTTCATGCCAAGTCCTATGAGATTTATTCAACTTCCTGATGATTCTCCACCACCTCATGTATCCAAATCAAGCTTCTTACAAAGAGATTCATCCTGGTTTGATTGGAACGACGAAGAAGCTGTGCCATTCTCAAACAGGAAAACTGGAATCAACTGATTTGAAAGTGGGATAACTTCTTCATGCCAACTCCTATGAGATTTATTCAACTTCCTGGTGATTCTCCACCACTTTATGTATCCAAATCAAGCTTCTTACAAGGAGATTCATCCTGGTTTGATTGGAACGACGAAGAAGCTGTGCTATTCCCAAACTGGGAAACTGGAATCACCTGATTTGAAAGGGGGATAACTTCTTCATGCCAACTCCTATGAGATTTATTCAACTGCCTGGTGATTCTCCACCACTTTATGTATCCAAATCAAGCTTCTTACAAAGAGATTCATCCTGGTTTGATTGGAACGACGCAGAAGCTGTGCTATTCCCAAACTGGAAAACTGGAATCACCTGATTTGAAAGTGGGATAACTTCTTCATGCCAACTCCTATGAGATTTATTCAACTTCCGGGTGATTTTCCACCACTTTATGTGTCCAAATCAAGCTTCTTACAAAGTGATTCATCCTGGTTTGATTAGAACGACGAAGAAGCTGTGCTATTCCCAAACTGGGAAACTGGAATCACCTGATTTGAAAGTGGGATAACTTCCTCATGCCAACTCCTATGAGATTTATTCAACTTCCTGGTGATTCTCCACCACTTCATGTATCCAAATCAAGCTTCTTACAAAGAGATTCATCCTGGTTTGATTGGAACGACGAAGAAGCTGTGCCATTCTCAAACAGGAAACTGGAACTAAATGCAAGAAGACTTGTCTCTAGCCAATGCTGCGCGAACTGATCATGAGGAGATACCACAAGCCAACAAAGCAGCACACGGCAAGTATGAGGATAGGAAGTTCAATGGCAATTGTGATCACTGCAAGAAGCATGGACACAAGAAGAGCCAGTGCTGGATACTACATCCTCATCTGAAGCCGGCAAAGTTCATGAAGGAAAGGGAGGCAAGAGCTCATGCTTCTGATGGAACAAGTGGAGCCGGATCATCTAGCTGTGGAGCTGAAGGAGAGGGGCGTGAGGGTGATGGCAAGGCACTGGTGACATACTCAGGAGCTCCTAACATCCGTAGCAATGATCAAGACTTCATCAGGAGATCCGAGATGGATGCTCTCATCAAAATGCTCAAGGAGAATGGTAACACTCATGGGTACTCCTTTGGTGCATCCATGATAGCTAAGACTATAGAAACATCTTCTTGTGTTGCTGATATTGCTAGGATGGATAGAGTTAAAAGTAATAAACATGCTAGACATGAGTACACCTTTGCTAGAAATGCTAGGATGAATCATGAACTAAATGCATTTAGATCACCTTTGAACCTTTGTCATAATGCTAGCAGTATAACTAAGCCATTAATTGTTGATTCTGGTGCATCCCATCACATGATTAGTGATACAAATCTGATTAAGGATATAGAACCAACTAGTGGACATGTTATGATTGCAAATGGGGACAAGATCCCTATTAGAGGAATTGGAAATTTGAAGTTGTTTGATAAGAACACTAGAGCTTTCTACATGCCTGAATTTACATCTAACTTGCTATCTGTTAAGAAATGCACAACTGATTTGAATTGATATGTTATATTCAGTCCTAATGATGTAAAGTTTCAGGATATTGAGAGCAGCCACTTGATTGGAAAAGGAATCACTAAAGGAGAGTTGTATTTGCTTGAAGAACTTGATCCTGTTTCCAATTACAATTGCTCGTTTACTACTGCTTCTAGTTTAAATAAAAATGCTTTGTGGCATGCTAGATTAGGACATCCTCATGGTAGGGCTTTAAACTTGATGTTACCAGGTGTTTTATTTGAGAATAAGGATTGTGAAGCTTGCATTTTAGGCAAGCATTGTAAAAATGTGTTTCCAAACTCTACTAGTGTTTATGATAAGTGCTTTGATCTTATTCATTCTGATGTGTGGACTGCACCTTGCATATCTAGAGACAATCATAAATACTTTGTCACATTCATTGATGAAAAATCAAAATACACCTGGTTAACTTTAATCCCATCAAAAGATAGAGTGATAGATGCATTTAAGAACTTTCAAGCTTATGTGACTAACCATTATAATACCAAGATTAAAATTTTTAGATCATATAATGGAGGTGAGTACACAAGCTATGCGTTCAAGAGTCATCTAGAGCATCATGGGATCTTGCATCAAACAAGCTGTCCCTATACTCCACAACAGAATGAGGTAGCTGAGAGGAAGAACCGACACTTGATGGAGGTTGCTAGGTCAATGATGTTTCAAGCAAATGTTCCAAAGAGGTTTTGGAGTGATGCTGTGGCTACTGCTTGTTACTTGATCAACAGGATTCCCACAAAGGTGTTGAAGGATCAAGCACCATTTGAAGTTCTAAACAAGCACAAGCCATCAGTGGATCACTTGAGAGTATTTGGATGTTTATGCTTTGTGTTGGTACCAGGAGAGTTAAGAAACAAGCTAGATGCAAGGAGCACTAAGGCTATGTTCATTGGCTATTCAACAACACAAAAGGGATACAAGTGCTATGATTCAGATACTAGAACAGTCCTAATCTCTAGAGATGTGAAGTTCATAGAAGCTAGAGGATACTATGAAGAAAGGAATCAAGAGGAGCTAAAGGATCTAACATCAGATAAGGCAGGCGCCTTAAGACTGATTTTGGAAGGTCTAGGTATCAAGATGAACCAGGATCCAAATGTGGGGAGTAGGAACCAACATGAGAGTTCTCCGGCCCCTGTTGAAGCTAATCAGTCACCTCACCTTGATCGTGAGGGGGGCAGGGAATCTAAAACTCAAGAAGATGGTCAGGATGGAGCCGGCTTGAGTGAAGAAGAAGAAGAGAGTGTTTCAGGCTCTCACAATCAAGGTGATCAAAGCCAAGGAGAAGTAGAGGCTCAGGCTGAAGCACCAGAACCGAGTGTCCAAGAGGAGTAGGTTCAGAACCAACCAGTATTGAGAAGAAGCACAAGGCTGAGAAAGGATCCTTCCTCTTGGGTAAACACGCGAGTGTACTACAATGCCCAAGCTGTGGAGCATCCTTCTCAGGCTGTGTGTTCCTTTGCCCAATACCCTGAAGAACATTGTGCTTTTATGGTAAACTTGGATGAGAATTACATACCAAGAAACTATGAAGAGGCAATGATGGATAAAGAATGGAAGGAATCAGTTGGAGCTAAGGCAGGAGCTATGATCAAGAATGATACATGGTATGAGAGTGAGTTACCAAAATGGAAGAAGGCTGTGACTAGTAGATGGATCTTCACAATCAAGTATAAGGCTGATGGAACAGTTGAGAGGAAGAAGTCAAGACTGGTTGCAGGGGGTTTCACTCAAACCTATGGAGAAGATTACATTGAAACCTTTGCAACAGTAGCTAACTACACACAATTCGGATTGTATTAAGCTTGGCTGTGAACCTTGGATGGGGCTTATGGCAAATGGATGTGAAGAATGCATTTCTACAAGGAGAACTTGAGGATGAAGTGTATATGCATCCTCCTCCAGGCTTGGAACACTTAGTGAAGAGAGGAAATGTGTTGAGACTAAAGAAAGCTATCTATGGATTGAAGCAATCACCAAGAGCTTGGTACAACAAGCTGAGCACTACCCTTAATGGCCGAGGATTCAAGAAGTCTGAACTAGATCACACTCTTTTCACACTCACTACTCCCTCAGGTATGATTGCACTCCTTGTGTATGTTGATGATATCATTATCACAGGAAGTGATAAGGAAGGTATCATTGCAACCAAGGAGTTTCTTAAATCCATGTTTGAGATTAAAGACTTGGGAGAAATGAAATACTTTCTTGGAATTGAAATATGTAGATCCAAGGAAGGGTTGTTCATGTCCCAAAGGAAGTATACACTTGATCTTTTGAAAGGTGCAGGTGCTTATGGAGGCAAGACAGCAAGGATGCCTATGGAAGATGGCTACAAAGTCCCACGAGAGGGGGAGATTGAAGACAGCAAACCTTATCAGGATCCTAAACTCTATAGAAAACTAGTTGGTAAATTGATTTACCTTACCATAACTAGACCTGACATTTGTTTTGCTGTGAATCAGGTGAGTCAACACATGCAAGTGCCTAAGGAGCATCATTGGCGTATGGTTGAGAGGATCTTGATGTATCTCAACGGCTCACCTGATCAAGGAGTATGGATGGGTTGCAATGGGAGCACTGAATGTTGAACTGAAGAGAAGATAGAGCTTGTACAACAATAGGGCAAGCTCTAGAAGATGTCCAGAAGAGTTCAATCAAGCTTCAGAGGTGGTCTGAAGTAGTTATCCTGTGAAGTTAAGTCTAGGAAAGACTTAGACTGATCATGTGAAGGCTTTGGAGGAGTTAGAGAGAAGATGGAAGTGTGGTGCAAAGATAGGGCGTTCAGTATGGCCTTGTACGGTCTAGGGTGAATCATGAAGGTGTTTGGGGTCAGTCAAGAAGGGAGATAAGGCAATGTGCATAGATAGGTAGAGTGGTATGGACAGGAGGTCCGTACCATCAACCGTACGGCCACTCCACACGCCCAAGTCACCCGGTTCAGCTTAAATCAAAGATGAGCAATGTGAGGGCGGTTTACTCAGATCCAATCCTATCTTAAGTGACCGTTGAAGGCTTATGGAGGGAAGGAATATACCTGAGCATCTTGTGGTCAAAGAGACAGGCTGGAAAGGGAAAAGAAGCTTTACCTTTACAGCCAAGACTCATCTCCTCCCTTCATTCAAAAGCAGCAATCTGAGCCTCCCATTTGAATCAGCCACGCCAGCTAGCACCAGAAACATCAAGACCAGTCTTCTCTCATCCTTACCATCCATTCTATCTTTTATTTACAGCCTTAGGATCTAGGTTTGTGATCTGAGTTGTGTAAAGGCATATATAAGCCTCTTATGATCATTTTGTAATCTTTAAGTGAGTAAGGGGGTTTCCCTTCTCCTTCTCTAATCTGAAACACTTTCTCTTAGTCTCTCTAGTCTCTCAAATCTCTATACACGTTCTCAGTCTTGTTACTAATCTCTTAAACACTTAGACACACAAACACTCATTAAACTTCCTTTCTCTCAAATCGCTTCCAAGCTCCCTCTCTTTACCCATTTGGGTTTCATACACACATACAACCTGAGTACTCTTAAAACTCATATGGTATCAGAGCCAGGTTCATTAGAACTTGGTTCCAGCTTCCGCTAAGCTCAAAGCTCACTCCCATGCCATTTCCAAACCTAGAAGAAGCTTCATGTTCATTTGGCTGTTCAACGTCTTCAAGAAGAAGGTGTGCTCATCAATGGCGTCCAGAAGCTGTTCTTGGTCGTTCTCCACTCTCTCATGGTCGTCCTGAAGAAAGAAGGCCATTGGAAGTATGTCCAAGCCATTCCCATTCACTGTCCAAGAAGAAAGGTGAAAGCTTTCAACTTGTACCTGGTATGGCGACTCAAAAATGAAGAGAGGAGGTGTCTTAGGCATGGTGGGTTCAAGAGAAAGGTCCATGAAAGAAGGAGATGTAGGAGTTGACACCAACAGCTCGGATCTTCCCATGTACTAAGGAGTTTCAAGGAACTAACACTAGTTCCTTGGCTGTAAGGAAATCTCTTTCTCTTGTATAAAGCTTGAGTGTATGAACAGGTTGTGATGTTGTGATGTGATTGGAAACCTGAGGATTGTTTAAAAGATTGCTAAAATGAAGTTGCTTTAGAATCTGTCCCAGGATACTTTAAGAGTCTTGTTTGGGTATTGAAATTGTTTAGTATGCTTAGCTCCGGTTCATAGTGATGCTTGTTGTGATTAATTAAATCTGCTTGCATACATGGAGTGAAACCGAATTTAAAGCTGTTGCATATAGTCTTGTGGCTGTCTTACATTGAAGTATTAGATTCATGTCTAAGTACTGAGTAAAGAAGCTCTTAAGAGTGCCTAAGTAACTTGTCTTGAATCTGTTAGGATCTTACTTGTACTTAGAGATTTAGCTTGCAAAGAATAGAACTTGATAATGCCTTGTGTCTATCTGTTGCATTGCTTGTGATATTGGAAATCAAACTTGATAATTTATTAATCAAGATTTGACATCAATACTATTGAAAATGGTTAAATGCTTAATGTCAGTTCTAAATTAACTTGTCTTGTTAAGATGATAGATTATATCATCTAATCATTATTGCTTTCATGAGTTAGAAACTGATTAAGATTAATGCATACTGCCTTGTATTGTTGCATTTAGATTAAAATCTAAGTTGCATAAAATTGCCTAAATACTTTGACTTGAATCTGATAAGGTCTTGTTTAGTATTTAGAGAATGGTTGCTTGCATAGATAAGAACTTGACATTGTCTTGATTCTATCTAATGTTATAAAGCTTGAGACATTGGTGATCAAACTTGATGAAGTCAAGGATTGATCCCAATGCAATTGTGACTTATCTTTGCTAGAGTTTGAGTGATGTTTCAGGTTCACAAAAGGTGTTCCTAGTTCATCATCAAATCCGAGTTGAAAGAGAAAGAATGATGCCCATTGTGTGTACAATGGAGAGGTGTTACAAAAAGGGAGAAGCACAGATGGTTGTAAAACTCACTGGTGTTCTTCTCCTTAACATTGCAAGTACCTGAAGAAGAAGCTAACCGGGTCTAGGCAGTGGCGTGCCTATTCAAGAGGGTGCTCAAACTAAGACAGAGCACTCTTGGCTGTGTGAAGAAGAAGGCTACTCTATCAAGGCGGCTTCTATTGTGAGGTGATTGAAGAAGTAGCTGAAGCATCCACAAGCATTCCATCATGGTGGCAAATTCAGAAGGGTGATTGCAATAAGAGAAGAAGAAGAAGTGAGGATTCAAGTGGCAACGTTAAGAACCACTCCTCATCACCTTAAACAAGGGAGTAAACCTAGTCTCATCTATCTTAATATGTCTTGATAGGTTTATCTCCTGATTATACTATGTGCTTTCCCTAATTCCATTAAGAGTTTATAGCTTCTAAGTAGAATGTCTAGGCTAATTGCACTGAAATTGTTTTGCTGCTGCATTGTCTTATTGATAGTAAGTAATGTCTAGAGTCCCAGAATCTCATGTTCTGTTTATTGCATTGTCTTGGGTGTTGTCATAGCTTGAATCATCATGAATGTGTTGTAGAATTGAGTAGAATGTCTCTGCTGCTTGCATCATGATTGATAAGTTATTTTGCATACATAAGCATATCTCATACTGTCTAAGTTCAATCCTAGTGTTATCTGATGCTATTGCCTATGTTTAATCCATCAATGAAAGTCTTGCATCAATTAGAAATTGTCTAAGTTGCTTGCATGATTGGTTCTGATTGAAACTGTTGTGCAGAGCCTTAATATTACTCATGGATTGAACTTGTTGCATTCATATAGCTAATGCTTTAAGATTGTGCATTCATGTAGTAACGCATTTAAAAATGAGCCTAAATTGCAAATGTACTGATTTAAGCTTGCATTGCATTTAGAGAAATTAAAATCTGCTTGTTAGCATCTAATGTCTTGTAGGATTTAGAAGTATGTCTAAGCTACTTGAATCATTGGCCTTAATAAATCTAGTAAGCATAAGCATGAATTGAGTCACGCTTGTTGCCTTGATTGCATAAAGTATCATCTAGTCTTGTGTTCATTTGGATTGAATATGTTTCATTCATATAGTTAGTGTGTAACCTAATGCATTCATCTATTGTTGCATTTAAAAAAAACTGAATTGAACCTAAAAAAAAAAAAAAAGATCAGTATATTGTTGAAAGTATACATTGTCTTTGCATATTATTGTCTTGATTGTCTAGCTTGTTTCAAGTATCATATATTATTGTGGCATTGGTGATCAAACAGGATGGATGATCTTGGTTTGATCCCAATGGGATGATCTGATCTTGCATTGAGTTGTGGTGGTGTTAGGTACACAAGGGAAGTGATACATGTAACTCGCCATCAACCAAGAATGTAGAGACAAAGGTCTTGTGCCATTGCATATCATCACTTGGACATGTTAGTCCATAATCTACAGGAAGTGTAGTGTGATTGATTATGCAATGAGAGATGGCCATTGCATAATACCATTGGACATTTCTAGTCTTTAGTCTACAGGAAGTGTAGCATGGGTCATTATGCAATGAGAGATGTGTCTTGTGAGACTCTCTATGGTGATTCAAACACCCTAATTCCTGGTTAAGGAAGAGAGAAAACTCACAAGAAGAAAGCTACCATAAAAGATGATAGTTATTAGACCATGGAGATGCATAGGATCATCACAAGCTTAGCTCCTTCTAGTAAAGGTTCTAAACTTGAGGGGGAGTCTTAATGCATATGATCCATGGTCAGTAACAAGACTTTGCAAAGGCTTCTACAAGGCTCATCAACCGGACCAAGTCAGTGGCGTGTCTAGGTAAGAGGCTGTTCAGAGCAGTCTTGGCGAGTGAGGAAGAAGGCTCTCCATCAATGCGGCTTCAATGAGAGGTGATTGAGGAGAAGCTGATGAATCCATTCTGCCTTTCCAAGAAGTTGATGATGCCATGAAGATGGTGCATTGGCCGAGTTAGGAAACTCACAAAAACACAAGGGAAGTTCCCTTAGACTTTTTAAACTCTTTATTCAATCTTTTTCATTCATCTTATTCATTGCTTGTGCTTGAAAAGATACTTAAGATGATCATGATTGAATTATGGGATTGTGTGCATCAAGTGTGATGCAGGATATTCATTTTTTTGTTTTTAATAGGTACTGATGCACCTTTGGGATAATGTATCAGGTACCATTGCTTGTAGCCTCACTAAACAGTTCCGGGGAATCTCCTAGCTTCTCTAAAAGGGCTGCGAAGTCTGTTGAGAGGGGGAGACCCTAAACCTAGTCTATGAAGAGGGCAAGCCGGGTGTGAAGTATTGATCAGCCTCACCAGTGTTTTGAAGATGATCTGGTCGTGTCCTAGCTTCTCTTAGATGGCTGAGAAGTCAGTTGAGAGGGGGAGACTTCAAACCGGTTCCATGAAGAGGTGAAGCTGAAGTGTGAAGTGTGAAGTGTGCGCAAAGCTGTGAAGAGTTGCTGCACCTGTTAGGCCGTGATCCAGAGCTTCTTGTGTCCAACCACATTGGTTCTAAGGCACAAGAGCTCACTGGCCAATCCCTAGGCTTTGGAGAGCTCTACTCTTTTTCCCTTGCAAGGTTTTGTCCCAATGGGTTTTCCTTGTAAGGTTTTTAATGAGGGAGACTCTTCAGAGTTCCAAGCTTGGCTTAGGATCTCCTAAGGTCAAGCTTGAGGGGGAGTGTTGAACTGAAGAGAAGATAGAGCTTGTACAACAATAGGGCAAGCTCTAGAAGATGTCCAGAAGAGTTCAATCAAGCTTCAGAGGTGGTCTGAAGTAGTTATCCTGTGAAGTTAAGTCTAGGAAAGACTTAGACTGATCATGTGAAGGCTTTGGAGGAGTTAGAGAGAAGATGGAAGTGTGGTGCAAAGATAGGGCGTTCAGTATGGCCTTGTACGGTCTAGGGTGAATCATGAAGGTGTTTGGGGTCAGTCAAGAAGGGAGATAAGGCAATGTGCATAGATAGGTAGAGTGGTACGGACAGGAGGTCCGTACCATCAACCGTACGGCCACTCCACACGCCCAAGTCACCCGGTTCAGCTTAAATCAAAGATGAGCAATGTGAGGGCGGTTTACTCGGATCCAATCCTATCTTAAGTGACCGTTGAAGGCTTATTGTTGAGATAAGAGAATAAAGTGTTGAGATGAGGAGATGAAGAGTTGATACATGGATAGAGGAAGGGATTTGGAGCAGGTAGTAACTTTGGAGATTTACCACAGTAACTTTAATGTTACTGTGGTAACTAAGTTAAAAGACTTGGGAAGTTACCCTGCATCCATTTGGAGAGTGTAACACGACAGGAGGAGTCTGGATAAGCAAGGAGGAGTTTGGATAAGGTCTGGTCAAGGGAAGAGAGCTTTAGACAGGCTGGCACCAGCTGGAAAGCTAAAGCAAGATACCCAAGCATGTGAGGAACCTTATTGGCTGGTTTGAATAAGGCATCTTTGACTACACATGCTTCTTATCCTAACTAGACTGAACCTGGACGAAAATATGAATCTCTAATCTATATATGTTGTAAACTCTCTCATTAATCAAGCTAATGGAGTTTTGAGTCTCTCTCTCTCTCTTGTTCTTAATCTCCAATCTCTTTAATTCTCAGATTAAACTTAATCACTCTTTAAATCACTAAATCTATTATGGTATCAGAGCCAGGTTCCTTTAAAAGGAGAGAGTGATTTCGTGGTTCCAAATGTTCTTGAGTGTTCTTGAGTGTTCTTGAGAGTTCTTGAGATTTTTCAAGAGCTAGATCCTTTAAAAGTCAAGTTTGTGTCTGTTGGTGTTTCTTTTGGAGAGTCAGCTTCAAGGGAGTCTCTTTAGGTGTTTGACAAGGTCAGAAGAGGGGTCTAGCTTGTGGTTAAGATTGGCGTGTGAGATTATGGAGCTGCTTCAATCTGGTACAACAAGGAGTGAAGAGAAGAAAGAGAGAGGGAATGAGTGGGGGTGGTTCTCACAGATGAAAACAACTCTGAAAAGTTGTGGAGTTTGGAGAAACCATGAGAAGGAAGAGTCTTTGAAGGGTAAAGCTGCTGTGAAAGATCAGACAGCAAGAAAAACAAGTGGAGATTGCTTCAGTCTTGAAGACAGTACACTGCTTGAGAAGATTGAAGATGTTTATGAGGACAAGATCAGTCTTAGGAGAGTGTATGAAGTCAACCAGGTGATTAGTGAAGTTAAACCAGGAAGAGAAGGGTTTAATAACCATGTGAGGAAGCTACAACATTTGTGGGTTGAACTACAAGGGTTGAGATCTCATGTGGATGGGGATACTACACAAGAGCAAGCGACGGTGCTGAAGCTCTTGGCGAGTATGGAGTCATCATATGGGTGGCTGGTGGAGATGGTTCTAAGAAGGGAACAGCTTCCGGAAATGGAAGAGGTCTGTGTGCTTATAAGAAGGGCGTATGGGATAATGAGAGATGATGAGAGGCTAACCATGAGTAGGAGTGAGAGCTCATGGAAGCCAACTGGGAGTAGGAGTGAGAGCTTCCAGAAGCTAACCATGAGTAGGAGTGAGAGCTCATGGAGGCTAACCGGGAGTAGGAGTGAGGGCTTCCGGAAGAGGAGGAGGTGCAGAATGCTATCCAAAGCCTCTATCAACATAGGAAAGGGTAGAAAGAGAGTTGTGGGAGAGTGTTCTTACTCAGCCTACATGGGGAAATCAGTAGAAGACAGTGGGGTGTTAAAAGAGCAGGAGAAAGGGAGTAGAGCTGATGATCGCATCACCAGGAAAGAATGGAGAGTGTTCATGGAACAAGTACAAGCCTTAGCAGCAAGCAGGAAGCAGGCTATACAATCCGGAGCTTCTAAACCAATTGTGATTGATTCTGGAGCAAGTCATCATATGATCAGTGATAGGAGGCTTATAAGTGAGATCAAGGCTGCAACAGGGAGTGTTATGATAGCTAATGGTGCCATGATCCCAATAGAAGGAGTGGGAAAGCTAAAACTGTTTGAGAAGGACACAACTGCCTTCTACATGCCTCAGTTCACTTCAAATCTATTATCTGTGAAGAAAGCTACCATTGATCTTGATTGTCAAGTAGTATTCAGACCTGATGAAGTGGAGTTTCAAGATTTGAAGACTGGGAGAGTCATTGGCAGAGGAGACAGCAAGAATCAGCTATATCACCTCAACTTGGCTAAGACCTCTAATCCCTTTGATTCTATTTGCTTGAGTAGTACTGCTGAGAAGATTGATAGTATTACTTGGCATGCTAGATTAGGACATCCTCATGCTCGTGCCATTGAATTGATAATCCCTAATATGTCATTCAATCACTTGAATTGTGAAGCATGCATATTAGGAAAGCATTGTAGGACTGTTTTTCCAACATCTGAGACTACTTATGAGCATTGCTTTGATCTAGTTCACTCGGATGTGTGGACCGCTCCATGCATGTCTAGAGACAGCCATAAATACTTTGTGACATTCATTGATGAGAAGTCTAAGTATACATGGCTCACATTGCTTCCATCTAAAGATAGGGTGCTAGAAGCTTTTATGAACTTCCAAGCATATGTATCTAATCAATACAATGCCACTGTGAAGGTACTGAGATCAGACAACGGAGGTGAATACATCAGCAATGCCTTTAAGAGTCATCTAGCCAAGCATGGGATTGTGCATCAGACCAGTTGTCCCTACACACCACAGCAGAATGGTGTAGCTGAGAGGAAGAATAGGCACTTGATGGAGGTTGCTAGGTCGATGATGTTTCATGCAAATGTCCCAAAACGTTTTTGGGTAGATGCTGTACAGACTGCTTGCTATCTCATCAACCGAATCCCAACCAAGATACTGAAGAATCTGTCCCCATTTGAGGTGCTGAATAAGAGCAAGCCATTTATTGATCACCTACGAGTATTTGGATGTGTATGCTATGTCATGACCCCAGGAGAACAGAGAAACAAGCTGGAGGCTAAGAGTACTAAGGCTATGTTCATTGGATACTCTATCACTCAGAAGGGATACAAGTGCTATGATCCTGAAGCAAGGAGAGTGATGGTATCTAGAGAAGTGAAGTTTATTGAATCAAAAGGGTATTATGAAGAAAAGGAGTGGGAAAATCTGAAGGATTTGTCTCAAGCTCCATCTGATAGAGCAACAACACTGAGGGTGATGTTGGAGAAGCTAGGGATAGGGTTATCCCAGGATCAGGAATCTGGAAGAAGAGAGTCTTCCAATTCGACTAGTGAAGCTGAAAGAGCAACTCCTCTTGATCATGAGAGGGGGAATGGAACTGAATCTCATGAGCAAGTGCAAAATCAAGAAGATTCAGGCCAGCATAATCAAGAGGTGACACAGGAAGTAGAGACTGGTGCTCAGTCTAGTGGAGATGGGCAAAGAGAGTCTACTGGCTCAGATGAGAGTGGAGAGTGGGAAGGAGATCCTAATGGTTCAAATGAGAGTGGTGCTCAATCAAGTGAAGATGGGCAAGAGCCACAAGAAGAACAAGTTCAGGAGCTAAGGAGGAGCACAAGGGTGAAGAGAGATGCTTCCAACTGGGTAAACACGAGAGTGTACTACAATGCCCAGGCTGTGGAGCATCCTTCTCAAGCCATGTGTTCCTTTGCAGAGTTTCCAGACGAGCATACAGCCTTCACAGTAAGCTTGGATGAGAGCTATATTCCAAGGACATATGAAGAAGCTATGGCTTTAAAGGAGTGGAGAGATTCAGTTGCTGATGAGTCCGGAGCCATGATTAAGAATGAAACATGGTATGAGAGTGAGCTGCCTAAAGGGAAGAAGGCAGTGACTAGTAAATGGGTGTTCACAATCAAGTTTCATCCTGATGGAAGAATAGAGAGGCGCAAGTCTAGGTTGGTGGCAAGAGGATTTACTCAGACATATGGTGAGGACTATGTTGAGACCTTTGCTCCTGTGGCTAAACTTCATACTATCAGGATTGTATTATCTTTAGCTGTGAATCTTGAGTGGGATTTGTGGCAAATGGATGTGAAGAATGCATTCCTTCAAGGAGAGTTAGAAGATGAAGTATACATGCATCCACCACCAGGTCTTGAACATCTAGTAAAGAAGGGTAATGTGTTGAGGTTGAGGAAAGCTATCTATGGTCTCAAGCAGTCTCCAAGGGCATGGTACAACAAGTTGAGTACTACACTGAATGGGAGAGGGTTCAGAAAGTCAGAATTGGATCACACTCTCTTTACCCTAACCACCTCATCTGGTATTGTGGTGTTGCTTGTGTATGTGGATGATATCATCATCACAGGCAGTGATAAGGAAGGTATTAAGGCTACAAAGGAGTATCTCAAGGCAAGCTTTGAAATTAAAGACTTGGGGGAAATGAAGTATTTTCTTGGGATTGAGATATGCAGATCAAAGGAAGGATTGTTTATGTCCCAAAGGAAGTATGTGATTGATCTCTTGAAGGGAGCAGATGCATATGGAGGAAAGACAGCCAAGATGCCAATGGAGGATGGTTACAAGGTTCCACGTGAGGGGGAGATTGAGGATAGCAAGCCGTTCCATGATCCTAAGCTATATAGGAAGCTGGTGGGGAAATTGATTTATCTTACCATTACTAGACCTGATGTGTGTTTTGCGGTGAATCAAGTCAGTCAACACATGCAAGTTCCTAAGGAGCACCATTGGCGGATGGTGGAAAGGATCTTGATGTATCTGAATGGAACTACTGGTCTTGGAGTATGGATGGGATGTAACAAGAGTACTGAGGTTGTAGGCTACTGTGATGCAGATTGGGCTGGAGACCGAGCAGACAGAAGATCAACCACAGGCTATTGTACATTCATTGGTGGTAACTTAGTCACTTGGAAGAGTAAGAAACAAAAGGTAGTGTCTTGCTCCAGTGCTGAGGCCGAGTATAGAGCAATGCTGAAGCTTACAAATGAGCTAGTGTGGATAAAAGGGATTTTGAAGCATCTAGAGATTATTCAAGCAACGCCAATGACAATGCATTGTGATAATCAAGCAGCTATCCACATTGCATCTAATTCTGTGTTCCATGAGAGAACAAAGCACATTGAGGTTGATTGTCACAAGGTGAGGCAGATGATGATTCTTGGAGTGATTCTACCTTGTTATACTCGGAGTGAGGATCAGTTAGCAGATGTGTTCACAAAGGCAGCAAGGCAAAAGACAATGGAGTCCATACACATCAGGTTAGGACTCATTGATCTCTCGCCTAAGGACTAGTCTATACACTCTCCTGATCATGTGATCTCTACTCTTTCCTCATTAAGGTTTTGTCCCAATGGGTTTTCCTTAATGAGGTTTTAATGAGGGAGATCTCATGGTTCTTCCAAGCTTGACTTGTTTCACATGGTCAAGCTTGAGGGGGAGTGTTGAGATAAGAGAATAAAGTGTTGAGATGAGGAGATGAAGAGTTGATACATGGATAGAGGAAGGGATTTGGAGCAGGTAGTAACTTTCGAGATTTACCACAGTAACTTTAATGTTACTGTGGTAACTAAGTTAAAAGACTTGGGAAGTTACCCTGCATCCATTTGGAGAGTGTAACACGACAGGAGGAGTCTGGATAAGCAAGGAGGAGTTTGGATAAGGTCTGGTCAAGGGAAGAGAGCTTTAGACAGGCTGGCACCAGCTGGAAAGCTAAAGCAAGATACCCAAGCATGTGAGGAACCTTATTGGCTGGTTTGAATAAGGCATCTTTGACTACACATGCTTCTTATCCTAACTAGACTGAACCTGGACGAAAATATGAATCTCTAATCTATATATGTTGTAAACTCTCTCATTAATCAAGCTAATGGAGTTTTGAGTCTCTCTCTCTCTCTTGTTCTTAATCTCCAATCTCTTTAATTCTCAGATTAAACTTAATCACTCTTTAAATCACTAAATCTATTACTTATGGAGGGAAGGAATATACCTGAGCATCTTGTGGTCAAAGAGACAGGCTGGAAAGGGAAAAGAAGCTTTACCTTTACAGCCAAGACTCATCTCCTCCCTTCATTCAAAAGAAGCAATCTGAGCCTCCCATTTGAATCAGCCACGCCAGCTAGCACCAGAAACATCAAGACCAGTCTTCTCTCATCCTTACCATCCATTCTATCTTTTATTTACAGCCTTAGGATCTAGGTTTGTGATCTGAGTTGTGTAAAGGCATATATAAGCCTCTTATGATCATTTTGTAATCTTTAAGTGAGTAAGGGGGTTTCCCTTCTCCTTCTCTAATCTGAAACACTTTCTCTTAGTCTCTCTAGTCTCTCAAATCTCTATACACGTTCTCAGTCTTGTTACTAATCTCTTAAACACTTAGACACACAAACACTCATTAAACTTCCTTTCTCTCAAATCGCTTCCAAGCTCCCTCTCTATGAGATTTAAGGATGTAAATGATTATCTGAGTTTAGAAAGGATTATGGAAGAGAATAAGAGATTAAGAGACAGATTAGAGACTAATGGAGAATCATAATGAAATGAGTATAGAGAGAGATTGTTTAGAACTGCCTAATCTTTATTAATGGTCTTGAGTTACAATATATAATAAGGTGAGCTTAGGGTTTCGATCATAAAGGATAAGGAAAGCATGTGAAGTCAAAAGGAGGAGGAGCCTATATTTGAATCCGGCCAATGAGCTTCTCCAAGTGTGTGAGGCATCTAGCATCTTCCCATAGATGCTGTTTACTTTCCAGTCCATGCCAGACTGTCAGTCTGCGCCTCATCCCTTCTCCCTCCGTGGTCTTATCCACTCCAAAGCTTATCCTCCTCTCCACTAAGTTACCTTGGTAACTTATCTTTACCTTGGTGAGTTTGGTTGATGTCCTATGTACGGATGGTACGGCTTGTACGGCCTTGTACGGATCACTCAACCCAAACTCATCTCTTCTTCCATACTTCATCTCTTCCTCTAATGCCTTAACTCCCTTAGCTCCTCTTCTCATATACTTAACTCTGATCAACACTCCCCCTCAAGCTTAGCTTTGTGAAAGCCTAAGCTTGGATGGCTATGAGATCCTCCTCATTAAAAACCTCACCAAGGAAAACCCATTGGGACAAAACCTTGATGAGGGAAAAAGAGTAAAGACCTCACAGCCAAGAGGATCAGCTCCTTCTCTTCCCAAGATCAATGAGGCCCAACCTGATGTGAATGGACTCCATTGTCTTCTGTCTTGCAGCCTTGGTGAACACATCAGCCAACTGATCTTCACTCCTCGTGTAACATGGCAAGATGACTCCTAGAATGATCATTTGCCTCACCTTGTGGCAATCAACTTCAATGTGCTTGGTTCTCTCATGAAACACCGAGTTGGATGCAATGTGAATGGCTGCTTGGTTATCACAATGCATTGTCATTGGCGTGGCTTGATCAATCTCCAAATGCTTCAAGATGCCTTTGATCCATACCAACTCGTTGGTAAGCTTCAGCATAGCTCTATACTCAGCTTCTGCGCTTGAGCAAGAGACCACCTTCTGCTTCTTACTCTTCCATGTCACCAAGTTGCCTCCAATGAATGTGCAATAGCCTGTGGTTGATCTCCTGTCTGTTCTATCACCAGCCCAATCTGCATCACAGTATCCCACCACTTCAGAGCTTCCATTGCAACCCATCCATACTCCTTGATCAGGTGAGCCATTGAGATACATCAAGATCCTCTCCACCATGCGCCAATGATGCTCCTTAGGAACTTGCATGTGTTGACTCACCTGATTCACAGCAAAACAAATGTCAGGTCTAGTTATGGTAAGATAAATCAATTTGCCAACTAGTTTTCTACAGAGTTTAGGATCCTGATAAGGTTTGCTGTCTTCAATCTCCCCCTCTCGTGGGACTTTGTAGCCATCCTCCATAGGCATCCTTGCAGTCTTGCCTCCATAAGCACCTGCACCTTTCAAAAGATCAAGTGTATACTTCCTTTGGGACATGAATAAACCTTCCTTGGATCTACATATCTAAATTCCAAGAAAGTATTTCATTTCACCCAAATCTTTAATCTCAAACATGGATTTAATGAACTCCTTGGTTGCTATGATACCTTCCTTATCACTTCCTGTGATAATGATATCATCAACATACACAAGAAGTGCAATCATACCTGAGGGAGTTGTGAGTGTGAAGAGAGTGTGGTCTAGTTCATGTTAGGAAATACGCGGTCAAATTTTGTGGAAAGCCAGAATTTATGGGAGCGGGAAAGAAGCACACACACCAAATTGTTAACGGAGTTCGGCCAATGATGCCTACGTCTCCGGACCTGCTACAGATCTTTTATTATTAACCAGGGAATTTTTACAAGCTCACAACTCACACCCCGATCCCAAATACACTCAGAAATTACTAGTAATTTCTTAAAGAAGATTTTTTGTGAGAAAAAAAAAAGTTTTTTTTTTTTCCTTCTTCTTTTTTCTTCTCCTCTCCTCTCTCGTTCTTTCTCTCTGTTTTCTTGTTTGGGATGATTTTCCTCTTCACCTCAGCTCTCCTTTTATAAGCATGAAGAAGGTGTTTGGTGGCTCACAATCTTTGACAAAACCAACGTCAACAATTTCAGCTCACCGTCCATGCCGTCACCGTCCATGCCGTCACCGTCCATGCCGTCACCGTCCATGCCGACCAACACGTAAAACGTGTTTTAACAATCTCCCACTTGAAGACTGATTTCAATCTGTCTTCACACCTTGATCAATGTAGCAGGTATTCCCAGCTTGTTACTCCAACAAGCCAACTGAGGTTGCACACAACCTCAGCTTATCATACGGCACGACCTTCGTCAGCATGTCTGCCGGATTCTTGCTTCCTGGGATCTTCTCAAGCACCAACATTTCATCTTCTAACGCGGATCTGATGAAATGATATCGACGATGTATGTGCTTCGTCCGAGCATGGTAAACCAGATTCTTTGCCAAATTGATGGCACTTTTACTGTCACAGTACAACACACCTTTCCCTTGGTCATGGCCTAGCTCTTCTAGAAAAGACTGTAGCCATATCATCTCTTTTGTTGCTTCCGTTACCGCAACATACTCAGCTTCACAGCTTGATATAGATACAATTTTCTGCAACTTCGAAACCCAACAAATTGCAGTACCGCCAAAGGTGTAGACATACCCGGTTGTGCTCTTCGTGCTGTCAACGTCACCTCCATTGTCAGCATCAACATATCCCTGCAATCCCGTCTTAGACTTCGTGAAACATAGCGATAAGCTTGGATTTCCTTTCAGGTATCTGAAAATCCACTTAACGGCTTCCCAATGTTCCTTTCCTGGATTGCTCATAAATCTGCTGACGACTCCCACTGCATGTGCAATGTCTGGCCTTGTACATATCATCGCGTACATCAGGCTTCCTATAGCAGAAGCATATGGAACTTTATCCATACATGCCATCTCGTCTTCCGTCTTTGGAGACTGTTCTCTGGATAACCGAAAGTGACTTGCCAGGGGAGTACTGACTGGCTTCGCATCATCCATGTTAAACCTCTTGAGGACTTTCTTCACATACTCCTCTTGTGATAGCTTAAGACCTTCCTTGCTCCTACTGATTCTCATCCCTAGAATCTGTCTTGCTACTCCAAGGTCTTTCATCGCAAACTCTTCTGAGAGTTTCGTCTTCAAGCTATTGATCTCGTGCAAGTCTGCTCCTACTATCAGCATGTCATCGACATATAGGAGCAATATCAAGTAGGACTCTTCAAGCGTCTTGAAGCAACAACAGTGGTCAGCTTCACACCTCAAGAAACCAACGCCTTTAATAAAGCTGTTTTCGT
This sequence comes from Brassica napus, assembly GCF_020379485.1. Lineage (NCBI taxonomy): Eukaryota > Viridiplantae > Streptophyta > Magnoliopsida > Brassicales > Brassicaceae > Brassica > Brassica napus. The sequence continues at coordinate 38,726 of NW_026016926.1, read as the reverse complement.
AGCTTAAGAGGATAAGGTAAGCATGTGGAGTCAATGGCCATTTCAAACTTGTCCAATGAGGTGAGCCGCGCGTGTGAGCCTTCATTAGCTGGCTCAACCTTTTGCTTTTCCGTGTCCAGCTGTGCCAGCCTGTCCAAGACTCTCCCTTATCCTTTCCAACGGTCTGATCCACTCACAAAGGCCAAGGTAACTTCTCCTCTTTACTTAAGTAACTTGGATAACTTATGGTGAGGTTTGGTTGAGCTTTGGTCGATCCTATCTTGTACGGCCTGTCCTGTCATGTACGGCCATGTACGGCCTTGTACGGACAGGCTGATCCCAAAGCTCCCAAACCTTCCTATCCTTCCTCTTCTTCATTCTACTCAACCCTCATCTCCATTCTTCACTTGACACTCTTCATCTCAACACTCCCCCTCAAGCTTAGCTTTGTGAAAGACTAAGCTTGGACAGCCATGAGATCTTCCTCATTAAAAACCTCACTAAGGAAAACCCATTGGGACAAAACCTTAATGAGGGAAAAAGAGTAAAGATCTCATGACTAAGGGGATCAGCTGCTTCTCTTCCCAAGATCAATGAGGCCCAATCTGATATGAATGGACTCCATTGTCTTTTGCCTTGCAGCCTTGGTGAATACATCAGCCAACTGATCTTCACTCCTAGTATAACATGGCAAGATGACTCCTAGGACAATCATCTGCCTCACCTTGTGGCAATCAACCTCAATGTGCTTTGTTCTCTCATGGAACACCGAGTTGGAGGCTATGTGAATGGCGGCCTGGTTGTCACAATGCATTGTCATTGGAGTGTCTTGTGCTATCTCCAAATGCTTCAAGATGCCCTTGATCCAAACTAGCTCGTTTGTAAGCTTCAGCATGGCTCTATATTCAGCTTCTGCACTAGAGCATGACACCACCTTCTGTTTCTTACTCTTCCAAGTCACCAAGTTGCCTCCAATGAATGTGCAATAGCCGGTTGTTGATCTTCTGTCAGCTCTATCACCTGCCCAATCAGCATCACAATAGCCCACCACTTCTGTGCTTCCATTGCACCCCATCCATACACCTTGATCCGGCGAGCCATTTAGATACATCAGCAGCCTCTCCACCATACGCCAATGATGTTCCTTGGGAAGCTGCATGTGTTGACTCACCTGATTCACAGCAAAGCATATATCAGGTCTTGTGATGGTTAGATAAATCAATTTGCCAACAAGTTTTCTATAGAGTTTAGGATCATGAAATGGCTTGCTGTCTTCAATCTCCCCCTCTCTTGGTACTTTGTAGCCATCTTCCATTGGCATCCTTGCTGTCTTGCCTCCATAAGCACCTGCACCTTTCAAAAGATCAAGTGTATACTTCCTTTGGGACATGAACAAACCTTCCTTGGATCTACAAATCTCAATTCCAAGAAAGTATTTCATTTCTCCCAAGTCTTTTATTTCAAACATAGACTTTAGAAACTCCTTGGTTGCTTTGATACCTTCCTTATCACTTCCTGTGATAATGATATCATCCACATACACAAGGAGAGCAACCATACCTGAGGGAGTAGTGAGGGTAAAGAGAGTATGGTCCAATTCAGACTTCTTAAAACCTCGGCTGTTCAGAGTTGTGCTCAACTTGTTGTACCATGCTCTTGGTGATTGCTTCAACCCATAGATAGCCTTCTTTAGCCTCAGTACATTCCCTCTCTTCACTAGATGTTCAAGACCTGGTGGAGGATACATGTAGACTTCATCCTCAAGTTCTCCTTGTAAGAATGCATTCTTCACATCCATTTGCCACAATCCCCATCCAAGGTTAACCGCCAAGCTTAGTACAATTCTAATGGTGTGTAACTTGGCTACTGGTGCAAATGTCTCAATGTAATCCTCTCCATATGTTTGAGTGAACCCTCTTGCTACTAATCTAGTCTTCTTCCTCTCAATCTGTCCATCAGCTTTGTATTTGATTGTGAAGATCCATTTACTAGATACTGCCTTCTTCCCTTTTGGTAGTTCACTTTCAAACCATGTATCATTCTTTATCATAGCTCCTGCCTCAGCCCCTACTGATTCCTTCCATTCCTTATCCTCCATTGCCTCTTCATAGCTTCTTGGAATGTGATTCTCATCTAAGTTTACCATGAATGCACCATGTGCTTCTGGATATTGAGAGAAAGAGCACACGGCCTGAGTAGGATGCTTCACAGCTTGAGCATTGTAGTACACTCTCGTGTTTACCCAACTGGAAGGATCCTTTCTCAGCCTTGTACTTCTTCTCAACACTGGCCCTTCTTGTGCCGGTAACTCCATGTCTTGTACACCTTCTTGTGTACTTTCTTCTCTTGGCTGACTTGCTTCAGCTCCTTCATCCCTTAGCTGACTTGCTTCAGCTCCTTCTTGTTGATCATTTGACTCCACAGCTTGATCATGAGAACCAGAACTCTCTTCATGACTTTGAGTTTGAGTTTCTGTTCCATTCCCCCCCTCATGTTCAAGATTGGACGTCTGATGATTCGGTATTGGTGTAGTGCCTCTTACTTCTTGCTGTTCTTGATCCATATTGATTCCAAGTCCTTCTAGTATTATCCTCAAGGTTGCAGCTCTATCTGAAGTGAGATCTTTCAAATCTTCTTGAATCTGCTCCTCATAATATCCTTTTTCTTCCACAAACTTCACTTCTCTAGATACTAACACTCTCCTTGTGTTAGGATCATAGCACTTGTATCCTTTCTGACTTGATGAGTATCCAACAAACATTGCCTTGGAGCTCCTAGCTTCAAGCTTGTTTCTTAATTCTCCCGGTACCATCACAAAACACAAACACCCAAAGATCTTCATATGTTCCAATGAGGGCTTGTATCGGTTCAATACCTCAAATGGTGATAACCCTTGCAGGATCAGAGTTGGTGTTCTGTTGATGAGATAACAAGCTGTAGTGACTGCATCACTCCAGAACCTCTTGGGTACATTGGTTTGAAACATCATGGACCTGGCCACTTCCATCAGATGCCTATTCTTTCTCTCAGCCACACCATTCTGTTGTGGAGTATAGGGACAGCTTGTCTGATGTAGGATTCCATGCTGAGATAGGTGAAGCTTGAATGCTTGTCCCGTGTACTCTCCTCCATTATCTGACCTGAAAATCTTTATCTTGGCATTATAATGGTTAGTCACATATGATTGAAAGTTCTTAAATGCATCAAGTACCCTATCTTTGGTTGGAATTAAGGTTAACCAGGTGTATTTGGATTTTTCATCAATGAAGGTTACATAATACTTTTGATTGTCTCTAGATAAGCAAGGAGCAGTCCAAACATCAGAATGAATCAAATCAAAACACTTCTCATAAACCGTAGTAGATTTAGTAAAGACAGTCTTACAATGCTTGCCTAAAATACAAGCTTCACAATCATTATTCTCAAAGGAAACACCTGGCAACATCAGTTTTAAAGCCTTATTATGAGGGTGTCCTAATCTAGCATGCCACAATGCATTTTTACTTAAACTAGAACCGGAAACAGAAGTAAACGAGCAGCTATAACTAGAAACAGGAGCAAGATCTTCAAGTAAATACAATTCTCCTTTAGTCACTCCCTTTCCAATCATTTTGCTGCTTTTAATATCCTGAAACTTCACATCATTAGGACTGAATATGACATTACATTGCAAATCAGTAGCACATTTCTTAACAGATAACAAGTTTGAAGTAAATTCAGGCATATAAAAAGCTTTAGTTTCCTTATCAAACAGTTTAAGACTTCCTATTCCTCTAATAGGTATCTTATCTCCATTAGCTATCATCACATTTCCATTCATTGGTACAATGTTTTTAATCAAACTAGTGTCACTTATCATATGATGAGATGCACCAGAATCAACTACTAAAGGCTTAATGGCATGTGAACTAGCAATATGAGCAAGGATACTAGATGGTTTGAATGCATGATCATTCCTAGCAAGACTAGCCGTTCTAGATTGGTTGATTATCTCTATCACACTTTCATGCATCCTATCAATTCTAGTTGAATTCTCATCATTCCCTATAGCCCTAGCCCCAAAGGAATACCCAAAAATGTTACCATGCTCCTTGAAGAGCTTAATGAGAGCATCCAGGTCGGATTTCCTTAGATACTCTTGATCATAGTTCCCACGGTTGCTTGGGGCTCCAGTGTAGGCTACAAGAGACCTCCCATCACCTGTTTCACGCCCATCTATCTCCTTCCCTTTGCTAGTACCTGCTCCACTTGCGCTTGCTCCATCTGAGACATTAGCCCTTGCCTCTCTGTCCTTCATAAACTTTGCTGGCTTGAGATGGGGATGGAGTATCCAGCATTGGCTCTTCTTGTGGCCATGCTTCTTGCAGTGATCACAGTTCCCATTGAACCTCCTCTCATCATACTTCCCATGCGCAGCCTTGTGTGCTTGTGGAGCTTCCCCTCCCTCCTCTTGAGTTGCTTGATTCACGAGAGATAGCTCTCCTTTCTTTCCAAACAATCCAATAGAGCCTTGTTCCTTCTGAATCCTTGCGCACACTTCTTCAAGATCAGGTAGTGTGTCCTCTCTAAGCAAGTGTTGGATAAGACCATTGTAAGCCGGATTCATGGTGAGGAGTAGCCCAAAGACCTTATCTTGCTCTCTTCTTTTGTTGAGCTCATCTGCATCTGTAGTACTTGGCCTCAACATCTCCAGCTCGGACCAGAGTGTTCTGAACCTCCCTAGATGCTTGGTGAACTCCATATCCTCTTGTACCAAGTTGTTTATAGCCTGCTTCACTTCAAACACACGGCTTAGGTTTGATGTATTCCCATACACCTTCTTCAACGTATCCCACAGCTCTTTAGCTGATTCACAGTAGCTGTATGCATCTAGAATCGCCGGCTCAAGTGAAGCATGCAGCACTGACATCACCAACATGTCCTCCTGATGCCACTTCTCTTCCGCTTTGCTTGCGGCTTCTCCTTCAGTTTCTCCTTGGGTGATGAGCTTTGGAGCTTCTCCTGGCGTGATGTGCTTCCAAAGCCCTTTGCTTCCCACTGTGGTTCTCACCATCCGAGACCACACCAAGTAGTTGGTTCCCTTGAAGCAAACCGCTACCTTCATGTTCATGTTCATACCACTTTCCATGATGAACGATGACTTCTCTAGACTTCACAAACTGGATCTTGGGTTAAGAGACTTGTAAGAACACTCACTGCCTCGGTCTTCAACCTCACAGCTTTAGCAACACACTAAGAACTAGTCTTTGAACTCGGACAATACCCGGAACTTCCCAAGAACACAAGAACACCAACCAAACTCTTTAAAGCTTCAATCTTGAATCTCCAAAGAGCCTAACACGAACTCAGGTTTTCACGAACCTGGCTCTGATACCATGAGATTTTTAGTAATGTTTAGAGTAATCTGAGTGTTTAGGAAAGACTAGAATCGATTTAGAGAAGATTAGAGTATGAAATGAGATTATGAGTCTAATATGGAACCATTGAGATTAAAGACTAAGAGAAAGACTCAAAAACTTTCTTTTATTCTATTAATGAGAGTGTTTACAACTTTATAAGAGAAGAGACTAGGGTTTTCGTAGCTTAAGAGGATAAGGTAAGCATGTGGAGTCAATGGCCATTTCAAACTTGTCCAATGAGGTGAGCCGCGCGTGTGAGCCTTCATTAGCTGGCTCAACCTTTTGCTTTTCCGTGTCCAGCTGTGCCAGCCTGTCCAAGACTCTCCCTTATCCTTTCCAACGGTCTGATCCACTCACAAAGGCCAAGGTAACTTCTCCTCTTTACTTAAGTAACTTGGATAACTTATGGTGAGGTTTGGTTGAGCTTTGGTCGATCCTATCTTGTACGGCCTGTCCTGTCATGTACGGCCATGTACGGCCTTGTACGGACAGGCTGATCCCAAAGCTCCCAAACCTTCCTATCCTTCCTCTTCTTCATTCTACTCAACCCTCATCTCCATTCTTCACTTGACACTCTTCATCTCAACAAGCCTCAGTACATTCCCTCTCTTCACTAGATGTTCAAGACCTGGTGGAGGATACATGTAGACTTCATCCTCAAGTTCTCCTTGTAAGAATGCATTCTTCACATCCATTTGCCACAATCCCCATCCAAGGTTAACCGCCAAGCTTAGTACAATTCTAATGGTGTGTAACTTGGCTACTGGTGCAAATGTCTCAATGTAATCCTCTCCATATGTTTGAGTGAACCCTCTTGCTACTAATCTAGTCTTCTTCCTCTCAATCTGTCCATCAGCTTTGTATTTGATTGTGAAGATCCATTTACTAGATACTGCCTTCTTCCCTTTTGGTAGTTCACTTTCAAACCATGTATCATTCTTTATCATAGCTCCTGCCTCAGCCCCTACTGATTCCTTCCATTCCTTATCCTCCATTGCCTCTTCATAGCTTCTTGGAATGTGATTCTCATCTAAGTTTACCATGAATGCACCATGTGCTTCTGGATATTGAGAGAAAGAGCACACGGCCTGAGTAGGATGCTTCACAGCTTGAGCATTGTAGTACACTCTCGTGTTTACCCAACTGAAAGGATCCTTTCTCAGCCTTGTACTTCTTCTCAACACTGGCCCTTCTTGTGCCGGTAACTCCATGTCTTGTACACCTTCTTGTGTACTTTCTTCTCTTGGCTGACTTGCTTCAGCTCCTTCATCCCTTAGCTGACTTGCTTCAGCTCCTTCTTGTTGATCATTTGACTCCACAGCTTGATCATGAGAACCAGAACTCTCTTCATGACTTTGAGTTTGAGTTTCTGTTCCATTCCCCCCCTCATGTTCAAGATTGGACGTCTGATGATTCGGTATTGGTGTAGTGCCTCTTACTTCTTGCTGTTCTTGATCCATATTGATTCCAAGTCCTTCTAGTATTATCCTCAAGGTTGCAGCTCTATCTGAAGTGAGATCTTTCAAATCTTCTTGAATCTGCTCCTCATAATATCATTTTTCTTCCACAAACTTCACTTCTCTAGATACTAACACTCTCCTTGTGTTAGGATCATAGCACTTGTATCCTTTCTGACTTGATGAGTATCCAACAAACATTGCCTTGGAGCTCCTAGCTTCAAGCTTGTTTCTTAATTCTCCCGGTACCATCACAAAACACAAACACCCAAAGATCTTCATATGTTCCAATGAGGGCTTGTATCGGTTCAATACCTCAAATGGTGATAACCCTTGCAGGATCAGAGTTGGTGTTCTGTTGATGAGATAACAAGCTGTAGTGACTGCATCACTCCAGAACCTCTTGGGTACATTGGTTTGAAACATCATGGACCTGGCCACTTCCATCAGATGCCTATTCTTTCTCTCAGCCACACCATTCTGTTGTGGAGTATAGGGACAGCTTGTCTGATGTAGGATTCCATGCTGAGATAGGTGAAGCTTGAATGCTTGTCCCGTGTACTCTCCTCCATTATCTGACCTGAAAATCTTTATCTTGGCATTATAATGGTTAGTCACATATGATTGAAAGTTCTTAAATGCATCAAGTACCCTATCTTTGGTTGGAATTAAGGTTAACCAGGTGTATTTGGATTTTTCATCAATGAAGGTTACATAATACTTTTGATTGTCTCTAGATAAGCAAAGAGCAGTCCAAACATCAGAATGAATCAAATCAAAACACTTCTCATAAACCGTAGTAGATTTAGTAAAGACAGTCTTACAATGCTTGCCTAAAATACAAGCTTCACAATCATTATTCTCAAAGGAAACACCTGGCAACATCAGTTTTAAAGCCTTATTATGAGGGTGTCCTAATCTAGCATGCCACAATGCATTTTTACTTAAACTAGAACCGGAAACAGACGTAAACGAGCAGCTATAACTAGAAACAGGAGCAAGATCTTCAAGTAAATACAATTCTCCTTTAGTCACTCCCTTTCCAATCATTTTGCTGCTTTTAATATCCTGAAACTTCACATCATTAGGACTGAATATGACATTACATTGCAAATCAGTAGCACATTTCTTAACAGATAACAAGTTTGAAGTAAATTCAGGCATATAAAAAGCTTTAGTTTCCTTATCAAACAGTTTAAGACTTCCTATTCCTCTAATAGGTATCTTATCTCCATTAGCTATCATCACATTTCCATTCATTGGTACAATGTTTTTAATCAAACTAGTGTCACTTATCATATGATGAGATGCACCAGAATCAACTACTAAAGGCTTAATGGCATGTGAACTAGCAATATGAGCAAGGATACTAGATGGTTTGAATGCATGATCATTCCTAGCAAGACTAGCCGTTCTAGATTGGTTGATTATCTCTATCACACTTTCATGCATCCTATCAATTCTAGTTGAATTCTCATCATTCCCTATAGCCCTAGCCCCAAAGGAATACCCAAAAATGTTACCATGCTCCTTGAAGAGCTTAATGAGAGCATCCAGGTCGGATTTCCTTAGATACTCTTGATCATAGTTCCCACGGTTGCTTGGGGCTCCAGTGTAGGCTACAAGAGACCTCCCATCACCTGTTTCACGCCCATCTATCTCCTTCCCTTTGCTAGTACCTGCTCCACTTGCGCTTGCTCCATCTGAGACATTAGCCCTTGCCTCTCTGTCCTTCATAAACTTTGCTGGCTTGAGATGGGGATGGAGTATCCAGCATTGGCTCTTCTTGTGGCCATGCTTCTTGCAGTGATCACAGTTCCCATTGAACCTCCTCTCATCATACTTCCCATGCGCAGCCTTGTGTGCTTGTGGAGCTTCCCCTCCCTCCTCTTGAGTTGCTTGATTCACGAGAGATAGCTCTCCTTTCTTTCCAAACAATCCAATAGAGCCTTGTTCCTTCTGAATCCTTGCGCACACTTCTTCAAGATCAGGTAGTGTGTCCTCTCTAAGCAAGTGTTGGATAAGACCATTGTAAGCCGGATTCATGGTGAGGAGTAGCCCAAAGACCTTATCTTGCTCTCTTCTTTTGTTGAGCTCATCTGCATCTGTAGTACTTGGCCTCAACATCTCCAGCTCGGACCAGAGTGTTCTGAACCTCCCTAGATGCTTGGTGAACTCCATATCCTCTTGTACCAAGTTGTTTATAGCCTGCTTCACTTCAAACACACGGCTTAGGTTTGATGTATTCCCATACACCTTCTTCAACGTATCCCACAGCTCTTTAGCTGATTCACAGTAGCTGTATGCATCTAGAATCGCCGGCTCAAGTGAAGCATGCAGCACTGACATCACCAACATGTCCTCCTGATGCCACTTCTCTTCCGCTTTGCTTGCGGCTTCTCCTTCAGTTTCTCCTTGGGTGATGAGCTTTGGAGCTTCTCCTGGCGTGATGTGCTTCCAAAGCCCTTTGCTTCCCACTGTGGTTCTCACCATCCGAGACCACACCAAGTAGTTGGTTCCCTTGAAGCAAACCGCTACCTTCATGTTCATGTTCATACCACTTTCCATGATGAACGATGACTTCTCTAGACTTCACAAACTGGATCTTGGGTTAAGAGACTTGTAAGAACACTCACTGCCTCGGTCTTCAACCTCACAGCTTTAGCAACACACTAAGAACTAGTCTTTGAACTCGGACAATACCCGGAACTTCCCAAGAACACAAGAACACCAACCAAACTCTTTAAAGCTTCAATCTTGAATCTCCAAAGAGCCTAACACGAACTCAGGTTTTCACGAACCTGGCTCTGATACCATGAGATTTTTAGTAATGTTTAGAGTAATCTGAGTGTTTAGGAAAGACTAGAATCGATTTAGAGAAGATTAGAGTATGAAATGAGATTATGAGTCTAATATGGAACCATTGAGATTAAAGACTAAGAGAAAGACTCAAAAACTTTCTTTTATTCTATTAATGAGAGTGTTTACAACTTTATAAGAGAAGAGACTAGGGTTTTCGTAGCTTAAGAGGATAAGGTAAGCATGTGGAGTCAATGGCCATTTCAAACTTGTCCAATGAGGTGAGCCGCGCGTGTGAGCCTTCATTAGCTGGCTCAACCTTTTGCTTTTCCGTGTCCAGCTGTGCCAGCCTGTCCAAGACTCTCCCTTATCCTTTCCAACGGTCTGATCCACTCACAAAGGCCAAGGTAACTTCTCCTCTTTACTTAAGTAACTTGGATAACTTATGGTGAGGTTTGGTTGAGCTTTGGTCGATCCTATCTTGTACGGCCTGTCCTGTCATGTACGGCCATGTACGGCCTTGTACGGACAGGCTGATCCCAAAGCTCCCAAACCTTCCTATCCTTCCTCTTCTTCATTCTACTCAACCCTCATCTCCATTCTTCACTTGACACTCTTCATCTCAACAAGCCTCAGTACATTCCCTCTCTTCACTAGATGTTCAAGACCTGGTGGAGGATACATGTAGACTTCATCCTCAAGTTCTCCTTGTAAGAATGCATTCTTCACATCCATTTGCCACAATCCCCATCCAAGGTTAACCGCCAAGCTTAGTACAATTCTAATGGTGTGTAACTTGGCTACTGGTGCAAATGTCTCAATGTAATCCTCTCCATATGTTTGAGTGAACCCTCTTGCTACTAATCTAGTCTTCTTCCTCTCAATCTGTCCATCAGCTTTGTATTTGATTGTGAAGATCCATTTACTAGATACTGCCTTCTTCCCTTTTGGTAGTTCACTTTCAAACCATGTATCATTCTTTATCATAGCTCCTGCCTCAGCCCCTACTGATTCCTTCCATTCCTTATCCTCCATTGCCTCTTCATAGCTTCTTGGAATGTGATTCTCATCTAAGTTTACCATGAATGCACCATGTGCTTCTGGATATTGAGAGAAAGAGCACACGGCCTGAGTAGGATGCTTCACAGCTTGAGCATTGTAGTACACTCTCGTGTTTACCCAACTGAAAGGATCCTTTCTCAGCCTTGTACTTCTTCTCAACACTGGCCCTTCTTGTGCCGGTAACTCCATGTCTTGTACACCTTCTTGTGTACTTTCTTCTCTTGGCTGACTTGCTTCAGCTCCTTCATCCCTTAGCTGACTTGCTTCAGCTCCTTCTTGTTGATCATTTGACTCCACAGCTTGATCATGAGAACCAGAACTCTCTTCATGACTTTGAGTTTGAGTTTCTGTTCCATTCCCCCCCTCATGTTCAAGATTGGACGTCTGATGATTCGGTATTGGTGTAGTGCCTCTTACTTCTTGCTGTTCTTGATCCATATTGATTCCAAGTCCTTCTAGTATTATCCTCAAGGTTGCAGCTCTATCTGAAGTGAGATCTTTCAAATCTTCTTGAATCTGCTCCTCATAATATCATTTTTCTTCCACAAACTTCACTTCTCTAGATACTAACACTCTCCTTGTGTTAGGATCATAGCACTTGTATCCTTTCTGACTTGATGAGTATCCAACAAACATTGCCTTGGAGCTCCTAGCTTCAAGCTTGTTTCTTAATTCTCCCGGTACCATCACAAAACACAAACACCCAAAGATCTTCATATGTTCCAATGAGGGCTTGTATCGGTTCAATACCTCAAATGGTGATAACCCTTGCAGGATCAGAGTTGGTGTTCTGTTGATGAGATAACAAGCTGTAGTGACTGCATCACTCCAGAACCTCTTGGGTACATTGGTTTGAAACATCATGGACCTGGCCACTTCCATCAGATGCCTATTCTTTCTCTCAGCCACACCATTCTGTTGTGGAGTATAGGGACAGCTTGTCTGATGTAGGATTCCATGCTGAGATAGGTGAAGCTTGAATGCTTGTCCCGTGTACTCTCCTCCATTATCTGACCTGAAAATCTTTATCTTGGCATTATAATGGTTAGTCACATATGATTGAAAGTTCTTAAATGCATCAAGTACCCTATCTTTGGTTGGAATTAAGGTTAACCAGGTGTATTTGGATTTTTCATCAATGAAGGTTACATAATACTTTTGATTGTCTCTAGATAAGCAAGGAGCAGTCCAAACATCAGAATGAATCAAATCAAAACACTTCTCATAAACCGTAGTAGATTTAGTAAAGACAGTCTTACAATGCTTGCCTAAAATACAAGCTTCACAATCATTATTCTCAAAGGAAACACCTGGCAACATCAGTTTTAAAGCCTTATTATGAGGGTGTCCTAATCTAGCATGCCACAATGCATTTTTACTTAAACTAGAACCGGAAACAGACGTAAACGAGCAGCTATAACTAGAAACAGGAGCAAGATCTTCAAGTAAATACAATTCTCCTTTAGTCACTCCCTTTCCAATCATTTTGCTGCTTTTAATATCCTGAAACTTCACATCATTAGGACTGAATATGACATTACATTGCAAATCAGTAGCACATTTCTTAACAGATAACAAGTTTGAAGTAAATTCAGGCATATAAAAAGCTTTAGTTTCCTTATCAAACAGTTTAAGACTTCCTATTCCTCTAATAGGTATCTTATCTCCATTAGCTATCATCACATTTCCATTCATTGGTACAATGTTTTTAATCAAACTAGTGTCACTTATCATATGATGAGATGCACCAGAATCAACTACTAAAGGCTTAATGGCATGTGAACTAGCAATATGAGCAAGGATACTAGATGGTTTGAATGCATGATCATTCCTAGCAAGACTAGCCGTTCTAGATTGGTTGATTATCTCTATCACACTTTCATGCATCCTATCAATTCTAGTTGAATTCTCATCATTCCCTATAGCCCTAGCCCCAAAGGAATACCCAAAAATGTTACCATGCTCCTTGAAGAGCTTAATGAGAGCATCCAGGTCGGATTTCCTTAGATACTCGTGATCATAGTTCCCACGGTTGCTTGGGGCTCCAGTGTAGGCTACAAGAGACCTCCCATCACCTGTTTCACGCCCATCTATCTCCTTCCCTTTGCTAGTACCTGCTCCACTTGCGCTTGCTCCATCTGAGACATTAGCCCTTGCCTCTCTGTCCTTCATAAACTTTGCTGGCTTGAGATGGGGATGGAGTATCCAGCATTGGCTCTTCTTGTGGCCATGCTTCTTGCAGTGATCACAGTTCCCATTGAACCTCCTCTCATCATACTTCCCATGCGCAGCCTTGTGTGCTTGTGGAGCTTCCCCTCCCTCCTCTTGAGTTGCTTGATTCACGAGAGATAGCTCTCCTTTCTTTCCAAACAATCCAATAGAGCCTTGTTCCTTCTGAATCCTTGCGCACACTTCTTCAAGATCAGGTAGTGTGTCCTCTCTAAGCAAGTGTTGGATAAGACCATTGTAAGCCGGATTCATGGTGAGGAGTAGCCCAAAGACCTTATCTTGCTCTCTTCTTTTGTTGAGCTCATCTGCATCTGTAGTACTTGGCCTCAACATCTCCAGCTCGGACCAGAGTGTTCTGAACCTCCCTAGATGCTTGGTGAACTCCATATCCTCTTGTACCAAGTTGTTTATAGCCTGCTTCACTTCAAACACACGGCTTAGGTTTGATGTATTCCCATACACCTTCTTCAACGTATCCCACAGCTCTTTAGCTGATTCACAGTAGCTGTATGCATCTAGAATCGCCGGCTCAAGTGAAGCATGCAGCACTGACATCACCAACATGTCCTCCTGATGCCACTTCTCTTCCGCTTTGCTTGCGGCTTCTCCTTCAGTTTCTCCTTGGGTGATGAGCTTTGGAGCTTCTCCTGGCGTGATGTGCTTCCAAAGCCCTTTGCTTCCCACTGTGGTTCTCACCATCCGAGACCACACCAAGTAGTTGGTTCCCTTGAAGCAAACCGCTACCTTCATGTTCATGTTCATACCACTTTCCATGATGAACGATGACTTCTCTAGACTTCACAAACTGGATCTTGGGTTAAGAGACTTGTAAGAACACTCACTGCCTCGGTCTTCAACCTCACAGCTTTAGCAACACACTAAGAACTAGTCTTTGAACTCGGACAATACCCGGAACTTCCCAAGAACACAAGAACACCAACCAAACTCTTTAAAGCTTCAATCTTGAATCTCCAAAGAGCCTAACACGAACTCAGGTTTTCACGAACCTGGCTCTGATACCATGAGATTTTTAGTAATGTTTAGAGTAATCTGAGTGTTTAGGAAAGACTAGAATCGATTTAGAGAAGATTAGAGTATGAAATGAGATTATGAGTCTAATATGGAACCATTGAGATTAAAGACTAAGAGAAAGACTCAAAACTTTCTTGATTCTATTAATGAGAGTGTTTACAACTTTATAAGAGAAGAGACTAGGGTTTTCGTAGCTTAAGAGGATAAGGTAAGCATGTGGAGTCAATGGCCATTTCAAACTTGTCCAATGAGGTGAGCCGCGCGTGTGAGCCTTCATTAGCTGGCTCAACCTTTTGCTTTTCCGTGTCCAGCTGTGCCAGCCTGTCCAAGACTCTCCCTTATCCTTTCCAACGGTCTGATCCACTCACAAAGGCCAAGGTAACTTCTCCTCTTTACTTAAGTAACTTGGATAACTTATGGTGAGGTTTGGTTGAGCTTTGGTCGATCCTATCTTGTACGGCCTGTCCTGTCATGTACGGCCATGTACGGCCTTGTACGGACAGGCTGATCCCAAAGCTCCCAAACCTTCCTATCCTTCCTCTTCTTCATTCTACTCAACCCTCATCTCCATTCTTCACTTGACACTCTTCATCTCAACAGCCATCAGTGGATCACTTGAGAGTATTTGGATGTTTATGCTTTGTGTTGGTACCAGGAGAGTTAAGAAACAAGCTAGATGCAAGGAGCACTAAGGCTATGTTCATTGGCTATTCAACAACACAAAAGGGATACAAGTGCTATGATTCAGATACTAGAAGAGTCCTAATCTCTAGAGACGTGAAGTTCATAGAAGCTAGAGGATACTATGAAGAAAGGAATCAAGAGGAACTAAAGGATCTAACATCAGATAAGGCAGGCGCCTTAAGACTGATTTTGGAAGGTCTAGGTATCAAGATGAACCAGGATCCAAATGTGGGGAGTATGAACCAACATGAGAGTTCTCCGGCCCCTGTTGAAGCTAATCAGTCACCTCACCTTGATCGTGAGGGGGGCAGGGAATCTGAAACTCAAGAAGATGGTCAGGATGGAGCCGGCTTGAGTGAAGAAGAAGAAGAGAGTGTTTCAGGCTCTCACAATCAAGGTGATCAAAGCCAAGGAGAAGTAGAAGCTCAGGCTGAAGTACCAGAACCGAGTGTCCAAGTGGAGCAGGTTCAGAACCAACCAGTATTGAGAAGAAGCACAAGGCTGAGAAAGGATCCTTCCTCTTGGGTAAACACGCGAGTGTACTACAATGCCCAAGCTGTGGAGCATCCTTCTCAGGCTGTGTGTTCCTTTGCCCAATACCCTGAAGAACATTGTGCTTTTATGGTAAACTTGGATGAGAACTACATACCAAGAAACTATGAAGAGGCAATGATGGATAAAGAATGGAAGGAATCAGTTGGAGCTGAGGCAGGAGCTATGATCAAGAATGATACATGGTATGAGAGTGAGTTACCAAGAGGGAAGAAGGCTGTGACTAGTAGATGGATCTTCACAATCAAGTATAAGGCTGATGGAACAGTTGAGAGGAAGAAGTCAAGACTGGTTGCAAGGGGTTTCACTCAAACCTATGGAGAAGATTACATTGAAACCTTTGCACCAGTAGCTAAACTACACACAATCCGGATTGTATTAAGCTTGGCTGTGAATCTTGGATGGGGCTTATGGCAAATGGATGTGAAGAATGCATTTCTACAAGGAGAACTTGAGGATGAAGTGTATATGCATCCTCCTCCAGGCTTGGAACACTTAGTGAAGAGAGGAAATGTGTTGAGACTAAAGAAAGCTATCTATGGATTGAAGCAATCACCAAGAGCTTGGTACAACAAGCTGAGCACTACCCTTAATGGCCGAGGATTCAAGAAGTCTGAACTAGATCACACTCTTTTCACACTCACTACTCCCTCAGGTATGATTGCACTCCTTGTGTATGTTGATGATATCATTATCACAGGAAGTGATAAGGAAGGTATCATTGCAACCAAGGAGTTTCTTAAATCCATGTTTGAGATTAAAGACTTGGGAGAAATGAAATACTTTCTTGGAATTGAGATATGTAGATCCAAGGAAGGGTTGTTCATGTCCCAAAGGAAGTATACACTTGATCTTTTGAAAGGTACAGGTGCTTATGGAGGCAAGACAGCAAGGATGCCTATGGAAGATGGCTACAAAGTCCCACGAGAGGGGGAGATTGAAGACAGCAAACCTTATCAGGATCCTAAACTCTATAGAAAACTAGTTGGTAAATTGATTTACCTTACCATAACTAGACCTGACATTTGTTTTGCTGTGAATCAGGTGAGTCAACACATGCAAGTGCCTAAGGAACATCATTGGCGTATGGTTGAGAGGATCTTGATGTATCTCAACGGCTCACCTGATCAAGGAGTATGGATGGGTTGCAATGGGAGCACTGAAGTGGTTGGATACTGTGATGCGGATTGGGCTGGTGATAGAGCAGACAGGAGATCAACCACAGGCTATTGCACATTCATTGGAGGCAACTTGGTTACGTGGAAGAGTAAGAAGCAGAAGATGGTCTCTTGCTCAAGTGCAGAAGCTGAGTATAGAGCTATGCTGAAGCTTACCAACGAGCTGGTGTGGATCAAAGGCATCTTGAAGCATTTGGAGATTGATCAAGCCACGCCAATGACAATGCATTGTGATAACCAAGCAGCCATCCACATTGCCTCCAACTCTGTGTTTCATGAGAGAACCAAGCACATTGAAGTTGATTGTCACAAGGTGAGGCAGATGATCATTCTAGGAGTCATCTTGCCATGCTATACAAGGAGTGAAGATCAGTTGGCTGATGTGTTCACCAAGGCTGCAAGACAGAAGACAATGGAGTCCATTCACATCAGGTTGGGCCTCATTGATCTTGGGAAGAGAAGGAGCTGATCCTCTTGGCTGTGAGGTCTTTACTCTTTTTCCCTCATCAAGGTTTTGTCCCAATGGGTTTTCCTTGGTGAGGTTTTTAATGAGGAAGATCTCATAGCCATCCAAGCTTAGACTTTCACAAAGCTAAGTTTGAGGGGGAGTGTTGAGATAAGGAGTTAAACTATGAAGGCTTAGGAAACCTTGGGAACAAGGGTTGAGGAGAAGAAGGCATTAAGAGGAGTTAGGCCGAGACAAGACCGTACAGGCCGTACACTGGCCGTACTGTCCGTACAAGTATGACACAGCCAAATGGGAAGTTACTCTACCTTGAGGTGAAAGGTAACTTAGAAGGAGTTAACCTTTGGGAGTAACTGAGCAGACCGTTGAAGATAGGATAAGGGACGCGGCTTGACAGGCTGGATGCGAGCTGTAAAGGGAAAGCAAACCTTATCCATCCGGTCACACATGTGGAGCTCCTCATTGGTTCAGTTTGAATTAGGCGCGCCTCTCTTCATTGACTACACATGCTTGTTCTACCTTATCCTTATGAAGCCCTAGGATCTAAAGTCTATATATTGTAAACTCTCTCATTAATAAAAGTTTAGACAGTCCTAAACAAATCAATCTTTCTATATCTTTCACAATGATTCTCCATTAGTCTCTTAATCTCTCAAATCTACTCTAATCTCTTCTCTATTCTTATCTAAACTCAGATTATCTTTTACTTTACTCAAAACTGATATTTTCATCAATGAATGTGACAAAGTATTTATGATTGTCTCTAGATATGCAAGGTGCAGTCCACACATCAGAATGAATAAGATCAAAGCACTTATCATAAACACTAGTAGAGTTTGGAAACACATTTTTACAATGCTTGCCTAAAATGCAAGCTTCACAATCCTTATTCTCAAATAAAACACCTGGTAACATCAAGTTTAAAGCCCTACCATGAGGATGTCCTAATCTAGCATGCCACAAAGCATTTTTATTTAAACTAGAAGCAGTAGTAAACGAGCAATTGTAATTGGAAACATGATCAAGTTCTTCAAGCAAATACAACTCTCCTTTAGTGATTCCTTTTCCAATCAAGTGGCTGCTCTCAATATCCTGAAACTTTACATCATTAGGACTGAATATAACATTGCAATTCAAATCAGTTGTGCATTTCTTAACAGATAGCAAGTTAGATGTAAATTCAGGCATGTAGAAAGCTCTAGTGTTCTTATCAAACAACTTCAAATTTCCAATTCCTCTAATAGGGATCTTGTCCCCATTTGCAATCATAACATGTCCACTAGTTGGTTCTATATCCTTAATCAGATTTGTATCACTAATCATGTGATGGGATGCACCAGAATCAACAATTAATGGCTTAGTTATACTGCTAGCATTATGACAAAGGTTCAAAGGTGATCTAAATGCATTTAGTTCATGATTCATCCTAGCATTTCTAGCAAAGGTGTACTCATGTCTAGCATTTTTATTACTTTTAACTCTATCCATCCTGGCAATATCAGCAACACAAGGAGATGTTTCTATAGTCTTAGCTATCATGGATGCACCAAAGGAGTACCCGTGAGTGTTACCATTCTCCTTGACCATTTTGATGAGAGCATCCATCTCGGATCTCCTGATGAAGTCTTGATCATTGCCACGGATGTTAGGAGCTCCTGAGTATGTCACCAGTGCCTTGCCATCACCCTCACGCCCCTCTCCTTCAGCTCCACGGCTAGATGATCCGGCTCCACTTGTTCCATCAGAAGCATGAGCTCTTGCCTCCCTTTCCTTCATGAACTTTGCCGGCTTCAGATGAGGATGTAGTATCCAGCACTGGCTCTTCTTGTGTCCATGCTTCTTGCAGTGATCACAATTGCCATTGAACTTCCTATCCTCATACTTGCCGTGTGCTGCTTTGTTGGCTTGTGGTATCTCCTCATGATCAGTTCGCGCAGCATTGGCTAGAGACAAGTCTCCTTTACCACCAAACAAGCCAATGGAGCCTTGCTCCTTTTGTATTTGAGCACACGCATCCTCCAGGTCCGGAAGCTTCTCAGCCCTCAACATATGCTGAATCAACCCACTGTAGCTTGGATTCAATGTAAGCAACAACCCAAAGACCTTATCTTGCTCTCTCCTTTCATTTAGCAGCTCTGGATCAGTTGTGCTCGGCCTCAGCATCTCCAGCTCTGACCAGAGTGTCCGGAATTTCCCCAAATGCTTAGTGAACTCCATGTCCTCCTGAGTTAGATCATTCAAAGCTTTCTTCACTTCAAAGACCCGGCTGAGGTTATGTTGAGATAAGAGAATAAAGTGTTGAGATGAGGAGATGAAGAGTTGATACATGGATAGAGGAAGGGATTTGGAGCAGGTAGTAACTTTGGAGATTTACCACAGTAACTTTAATGTTACTGTGGTAACTAAGTTAAAAGACTTGGGAAGTTACCCTGCATCCATTTGGAGAGTGTAACACGACAGGAGGAGTCTGGATAAGCAAGGAGGAGTTTGCATAAGGTCTGGTCAAGGGAAGAGAGCTTTAGACAGGCTGGCACCAGCTGGAAAGCTAAAGCAAGATACCCAAGCATGTGAGGAACCTTATTGGCTGGTTTGAATAAGGCATCTTTGACTACACATGCTTCTTATCCTAACTAGACTGAACCTGGACGAAAATATGAATCTCTAATCTATATATGTTGTAAACTCTCTCATTAATCAAGCTAATGGAGTTTTGAGTCTCTCTCTCTCTCTTGTTCTTAATCTCCAATCTCTTTAATTCTCAGATTAAACTTAATCACTCTTTAAATCACTAAATCTATTATGGTATCAGAGCCAGGTTCCTTTAAAAGGAGAGAGTGATTTCGTGGTTCCAAATGTTCTTGAGTGTTCTTGAGTGTTCTTGAGAGTTCTTGAGATTTTTCAAGAGCTAGATCCTTTAAAAGTCAAGTTTGTGTCTGTTGGTGTTTCTTTTGGAGAGTCAGCTTCAAGGGAGTCTCTTTAGGTGTTTGACAAGGTCAGAAGAGGGGTCTAGCTTGTGGTTAAGATTGGCGTGTGAGATTATGGAGCTGCTTCAATCTGGTACAACAAGGAGTGAAGAGAAGAAAGAGAGAGGGAATGAGTGGGGGTGGTTCTCACAGATGAAAACAACTCTGAAAAGTTGTGGAGTTTGGAGAAACCATGAGAAGGAAGAGTCTTTGAAGGGTAAAGCTGCTGAGAAAGATCAGACAGCAAGAAAAACAAGTGGAGATTGCTTCAGTCTTGAAGAAAGTACACTGCTTGAGAAGATTGAAGATGTTTATGAGGACAAGATCAGTCTTAGGAGAGTGTATGAAGTCAAGAAGGTGATTAGTGAAGTTAAACCAGGAAGAGAAGGGTTTAATAACCATGTGAGGAAGCTACAACATTTGTGGGTTGAACTACAAGGGTTGAGATCTCATGTGGATGGGGATACTACACAAGAGCAAGCGACGGTGCTGAAGCTCTTGGCGAGTATGGAGTCATCATATGGGTGGCTGGTGGAGATGGTTCTAAGAGGGGAACAGCTTCCGGAAATGGAAGAGGTCTGTGTGCTTATAAGAAGGGCGTATGGGATAATGAGAGATGATGAGAGGCTAACCATGAGTAGGAGTGAGAGCTCATGGAAGCCAACTGGGAGTAGGAGTGAGAGCTTCCAGAAGCTAACCATGAGTAGGAGTGAGAGCTCATGGAGGCTAACCGGGAGTAGGAGTGAGGGCTTCCGGAAGAGGAGGAGGTGCAGAATGCTATCCAAAGCCTCTATCAACATAGGAAAGGGTAGAAAGAGAGTTGTGGGAGAGTGTTCTTACTCAGCCTACATGGGGAAATCAGTAGAAGACAGTGGGGTGTTAAAAGAGCAGGAGAAAGGGAGTAGAGCTGATGATCGCATCACCAGGAAAGAATGGAGAGTGTTCATGGAACAAGTACAAGCCTTAGCAGCAAGCAGGAAGCAGGCTATACAATCCGGAGCTTCTAAACCAATTGTGATTGATTCTGGAGCAAGTCATCATATGATCAGTGATAGGAGGCTTATAAGTGAGATCAAGGCTGCAACAGGGAGTGTTATGATAGCTAATGGTGCCATGATCCCAATAGAAGGAGTGGGAAAGCTAAAACTGTTTGAGAAGGACACAACTGCCTTCTACATGCCTCAGTTCACTTCAAATCTATTATCTGTGAAGAAAGCTACCATTGATCTTGATTGTCAAGTAGTATTCAGACCTGATGAAGTGGAGTTTCAAGATTTGAAGACTGGGAGAGTCATTGGCAGAGGAGACAGCAAGAATCAGCTATATCACCTCAACTTGGCTAAGACCTCTAATCCCTTTGATTCTATTTGCTTGAGTAGTACTGCTGAGAAGATTGATAGTATTACTTGGCATGCTAGATTAGGACATCCTCATGCTCGTGCCATTGAATTGATAATCCCTAATATGTCATTCAATCACTTGAATTGTGAAGCATGCATATTAGGAAAGCATTGTAGGACTGTTTTTCCAACATCTGAGACTACTTATGAGCATTGCTTTGATCTAGTTCACTCGGATGTGTGGACCGCTCCATGCATGTCTAGAGACAGCCATAAATACTTTGTGACATTCATTGATGAGAAGTCTAAGTATACATGGCTCACATTGCTTCCATCTAAAGATAGGGTGCTAGAAGCTTTTATGAACTTCCAAGCATATGTATCTAATCAATACAATGCCACTGTGAAGGTACTGAGATCAGACAACGGAGGTGAATACATCAGCAATGCCTTTAAGAGTCATCTAGCCAAGCATGGGATTGTGCATCAGACCAGTTGTCCCTACACACCACAGCAGAATGGTGTAGCTGAGAGGAAGAATAGGCACTTGATGGAGGTTGCTAGGTCGATGATGTTTCATGCAAATGTCCCAAAACGTTTTTGGGGAGATGCTGTACAGACTGCTTGCTATCTCATCAACCGAGTCCCAACCAAGATACTGAAGAATCTGTCTCCATTTGAGGTGCTGAATAAGAGCAAGCCATTTATTGATCACCTACGAGTATTTGGATGTGTATGCTATGTCATGACCCCAGGAGAACAGAGAAACAAGCTGGAGGCAAAGAGTACTAAGGCTATGTTCATTGGATACTCTATCACTCAGAAGGGATACAAGTGCTATGATCCTGAAGCAAGGAGAGTGATGGTATCTAGAGAAGTGAAGTTTATTGAATCAAAAGGGTATTATGAAGAAAAGGAGTGGGAAAATCTGAAGGATTTGTCTCAAGCTCCATCTGATAGAGCAACAACACTGAGGGTGATGTTGGAGAAGCTAGGGATAGGGTTATCCCAGGATCAGGAATCTGGAAGAAGAGAGTCTTCCAATTCGACTAGTGAAGCTGAAAGAGCAACTCCTCTTGATCATGAGAGGGGGAATGGAACTGAATCTCATGAGCAAGTGCAAAATCAAGAAGATTCAGGCCAGCATAATCAAGAGGTGACACAGGAAGTAGAGACTGGTGCTCAGTCTAGTGGAGATGGGCAAAGAGAGTCTACTGGCTCAGATGAGAGTGGAGAGTGGGAAGGAGATCCTAATGGTTCAAATGAGAGTGGTGCTCAATCAAGTGAAGATGGGCAAGAGCCACAAGAAGAACAAGTTCAGGAGCTAAGGAGGAGCACAAGGGTGAAGAGAGATGCTTCCAACTGGGTAAACACGAGAGTGTACTACAATGCCCAGGCTGTGGAGCATCCTTCTCAAGCCATGTGTTCCTTTGCAGAGTTTCCAGACGAGCATACAGCCTTCACAGTAAGCTTGGATGAGAGCTATATTCCAAGGACATATGAAGAAGCTATGGCTTTAAAGGAGTGGAGAGATTCAGTTGCTGATGAGTCCGGAGCCATGATTAAGAATGAAACATGGTATGAGAGTGAGCTGCCTAAAGGGAAGAAGGCAGTGACTAGTAAATGGGTGTTCACAATCAAGTTTCATCCTGATGGAAGAATAGAGAGGCGCAAGTCTAGGTTGGTGGCAAGAGGATTTACTCAGACATATGGTGAGGACTATGTTGAGACCTTTGCTCCTGTGGCTAAACTTCATACTATCAGGATTGTATTATCTTTAGCTGTGAATCTTGAGTGGGATTTGTGGCAAATGGATGTGAAGAATGCATTCCTTCAAGGAGAGTTAGAAGATGAAGTATACATGCATCCACCACCAGGTCTTGAACATCTAGTAAAGAAGGGTAATGTGTTGAGGTTGAGGAAAGCTATCTATGGTCTCAAGCAGTCTCCAAGGGCATGGTACAACAAGTTGAGTACTACACTGAATGGGAGAGGGTTCAGAAAGTCAGAATTGGATCACACTCTCTTTACCCTAACCACCTCATCTGGTATTGTGGTGTTGCTTGTGTATGTGGATGATATCATCATCACAGGCAGTGATAAGGAAGGTATTAAGGCTACAAAGGAGTATCTCAAGGCAAGCTTTGAAATTAAAGACTTGGGGGAAATGAAGTATTTTCTTGGGATTGAGATATGCAGATCAAAGGAAGGATTGTTTATGTCCCAAAGGAAGTATGTGATTGATCTCTTGAAGGGAGCAGATGCCTATGGAGGAAAGACAGCCAAGATGCCAATGGAGGATGGTTACAAGGTTCCACGTGAGGGGGAGATTGAGGATAGCAAGCCGTTCCATGATCCTAAGCTATATAGGAAGCTGGTGGGGAAGTTGATTTATCTTACCATTACTAGACCTGATGTGTGTTTTGCGGTGAATCAAGTCAGTCAACACATGCAAGTTCCTAAGGAGCACCATTGGCGGATGGTGGAAAGGATCTTGATGTATCTGAATGGAACTACTGGTCTTGGAGTATGGATGGGATGTAACAAGAGTACTGAGGTTGTAGGCTACTGTGATGCAGATTGGGCTGGAGACCGAGCAGACAGAAGATCAACCACAGGCTATTGTACATTCATTGGTGGTAACTTAGTCACTTGGAAGAGTAAGAAACAGAAGGTAGTGTCTTGCTCCAGTGCTGAGGCCGAGTATAGAGCAATGCTGAAGCTTACAAATGAGCTAGTGTGGATAAAAGGGATTTTGAAGCATCTAGAGATTATTCAAGCAACGCCAATGACAATGCATTGTGATAATCAAGCAGCTATCCACATTGCATCTAATTCTGTGTTCCATGAGAGAACAAAGCACATTGAGGTTGATTGTCACAAGGTGAGGCAGATGATGATTCTTGGAGTGATTCTACCTTGTTATACTCGGAGTGAGGATCAGTTAGCAGATGTGTTCACAAAGGCAGCAAGGCAAAAGACAATGGAGTCCATACACATCAGGTTAGGACTCATTGATCTCTCGCCTAAGGACTAGTCTATACACTCTCCTGATCATGTGATCTCTACTCTTTCCCCATTAAGGTTTTGTCCCAATGGGTTTTCCTTAATGAGGTTTTAATGAGGGAGATCTCATGGTTCTTCCAAGCTTGACTTGTTTCACATGGTCAAGCTTGAGGGGGAGTGTTGAGATAAGAGAATAAAGTGTTGAGATGAGGAGATGAAGAGTTGATACATGGATAGAGGAAGGGATTTGGAGCAGGTAGTAACTTTGGAGATTTACCACAGTAACTTTAATGTTACTGTGGTAACTAAGTTAAAAGACTTGGGAAGTTACCCTGCATCCATTTGGAGAGTGTAACACGACAGGAGGAGTTTGGATAAGGTCTGGTCAAGGGAAGAGAGCTTTAGACAGGCTGGCACCAGCTGGAAAGCTAAAGCAAGATACCCAAGCATGTGAGGAACCTTATTGGCTGGTTTGAATAAGGCATCTTTGACTACACATGCTTCTTATCCTAACTAGACTGAACCTGGACGAAAATATGAATCTCTAATCTATATATGTTGTAAACTCTCTCATTAATCAAGCTAATGGAGTTTTGAGTCTCTCTCTCTCTCTTGTTCTTAATCTCCAATCTCTTTAATTCTCAGATTAAACTTAATCACTCTTTAAATCACTAAATCTATTAGGTTAGAGGTGTTTCCATACACCTTCTTCAATGTTTCCCACAGCTCCTTGGCTGTCTCACAATAGCTGTAAGCATCTAGAATGGCTGGCTCCAACGAGCTATGAAGAGCAGACATCACCATCATGTCCTCTTGTTGCCACTTCTCAGCTTCAGCTTCCGAGACACTCTCCTTGTCTCCTCCTTGAGTAATGAGCTTTGGAGCCTCACCAGATGTGATATGCTTCCATAAACCCTTACTTCCCACAGCAGTCTTCACCATCCTAGACCATACTAGGTAGTTACTGCCCTTGAAAGTCACAGCAACCTTCATCTTGGAACCACTCTCCATCTTCAACAGTTTCACTTCAATAACTTGTAAAAGACTTGATCTTGAGACTCAGAACTACAACACCAGCTCAAACCCTTCCGTGCCTTGTCTTTACTCTTCAAAGAACCCTCAAAAAGCTAGATAAGACTTCCGGAATGAAGATGTAGCTCCCGGGATGCAGCTTCTTCCAAGAACACTCACACCACTCTCACTTGATCTCTCAAAGTTTCAAGTTTGAATCTTCAAGAGAAAAACGCCAAGAACTCAGATTGAAATCAACCTGGCTCTGATACCATATCAGATTTGAGTAAAGTAAAAGATAATCTGAGTTTAGATAAGAATAGAGAAGAGATTAGAGTAGATTTGAGAGAGATAAGAGACTAATGGAGAATCATTGTGAAAAGTATAGAAAGATTGATTTGTTTAGGACTGTCTAACTTTCATTAATGAGATTGAGGTACAATATATAGTCAGTAGAAGACACTAGGGTTTCAGTATACAAGCATGTGAGGTCAAAGCATAAGAGGAGCGCCCATTTGAAAGCGTCCAATGGGAGCATCCGTGTGTGTGAGGCATCTTTTGCTTTATGCCTTATCCTTCCAGTCCATGACAGTCTGTCACACGCTCCTTCTCCCTTCCTTATCCACTCTCAACGGTCTGATCACTTTGCCTAAGTGATCAAAGCTTCTTCCCATCATACAAAGTTACTCGGGTAACTTTGTTTCACCATGACTGAGTTACCTCCTCCCTTTGTACGGCCTAGTACGGATGCTGTACGGCCTTGTACGGATGGCTCATCCATGCTATGCCTTAACTCCCTAAGCTCAACTAGTTCCCATAAGTCTTCCTTCCTTATATCCTCATCTCATCTCAACAAATCAGACCGTTGGAAGAAGGATAAGACTCACCATGACAGCCTGTCCCATGCTGGAAAGGTAAAGCAAAAGCAAAGATGCTTCACACATGTGAGATCAGCCATTGGATCGATTTAAACCTGGTCTTGCTCCTGTATTGACTTCACATGCTTAGCCTTATCCCTAGAGTCTTGGAAACCCTTGTATCCTGTCCTATATATTGTAAACTCTCTCATTAATAAAAGATTACACAGTTTGAGTCATTCTCTCTCTCTTGTTCTTGAGTGTTCATCATGATTCTTCACTAATCTTTTCATAATCCAATCTCATTCTCTTATTCTCTAAATCACTCTAACTCTTTCTATAAATCTTATACCTCTTGGGATCATTTTGTAACCTTTAAGCTGAGAGAGTCTCTCTTCTTCATAAACTTGTTCTTGGATCTTATTTTCTGGTTACTAAGTCTCTCTAATCTCCCATACACGTTCCTAATCTCTTAGTCTCTCCCATACTCTCTCTGATTCTCTTAAACTCATTTCTATTCTTCATACTTCATCATACACAAATCTCTCATCTGTTCTTACATCACTTAAGCACTTGTACTCTGAAAATCTCACATGGTATCAGAGCCAGGTTGCTCAGACTCCTGGTAGAAGCTTCCGCAACAAACACAAGCTCCAGCCCACGCCAATTCAGCTCAGTTCACTCAGCTCCCAAGCGCCAGCCTTTGAAGAAGTTCCTTGACAGTTTTGCTCTTTCCAGCCTCAAGATGGAGTCCAAAAGAGCCATTGTCATCCCAGTCACTCTCAAAGGCCCCAACTACCTTCTCTGGTCACGCCTAGCCAAGACAGCCATAGGAGGAAAGGGTTTATGGAGCCATTGCATCTCAGATGCTCCAAACCACTCAAAAGCTGTCGCCACACAAGCTGAAGGTGAAGCAAGTTCCAAACCGGTCTCTGAAGACAGATGGCTACAAGAAGACCTCACTGTCCTCTCCATACTCCAAAGCTCCTTGGATCCATCCATTCTTGAAGCCTACTCCTACTGTGAGAGTGCTAAAGAGCTTTGGAGTACACTTAAGAAGATCTATGGGAACCTGTCCAACCTCAGCCGAGTCTTTGAGATCAAGAAGGCCATCAACAACATGTCCCAAGAAGAAGAGGAGTTCACTACTCATCTAGGAAAGTTCAGAGCCCTTTGGTCTGAGCTAGAGATGCTTAGACCTCAATCATTTGAGCCGGATGTGTTGACTGAAAGAAGGGAGCAAGATAAAGTGTTTGGGCTGCTCCGAACTCTCAGTCCCACCTTCAGCGGCCTCATCAAACACCTATTGAGGTCTGAGAAGCTACCTACCCTTGAAGAGGTGTGTGCTCAAGTCCAAAAGGAGGAGGGCTCACACGGATTGTTTGGAGCAAAGGAACCACTTACCTTTGCCTCACACGCTGAAGGAAGCTCTCAGCCCATGAAAACGGTGTACAAGAAGGGGGATAGAAGAGGCCTGAGGTGTGAGCATTGCAAGAGGGATGGACACACCAAGGAGAGGTGTTGGATACTGAATCCAAGCCTCAAACCTGCCAAGTTCAAGTGAGCCGTGTCCATGGAGGTTCAAGAGATCAGCTCGGATCTCTTGGTTGTAAGCAAACCTCCTAACCCTTAATAAGAGCTTGTGTCTTTATTTATTGTGCTGTGAGTTATAAGTTTTAAGAAATGTAAAGTATAATCTGAGTTTAGAAGAGAATAAGAGATAGATTAAGACTAATGGAGAATCATTGTGAAATGTGTAGAGAGATTTAGTGATTAGAACTGTCTAACTTTCATTAATGAGATAAGGATACATTATATAGTGTGAGAGAGGCTCTAGAGTTTCGAATACACAAGAGAGAAAGCATGTGGAGTCAATGGATAAGATAAGAATGCATTTGAACTATCCAATGAGAGTGACCGCGTGTGTGAGGCATCTTTGCTTTATGCCTTCTTCTTTCCAGCTCAAGACAGGCTGTCACACGCTCCATCTTCCTTTGGTAACGGTCTGATCCTTCAGGTGAGTGATCAGTGCTTCTTCTTATCATGGTAAGTCCCCCAAGTAACTCTTGACTTAACCGCAGCTGAGGTAAGTGTGTACGGCCAAGTGGTACGGCCTTGTACGGCCTTGCCTTGTACGGACACCTTACCCAAACCTCTCCATTCCTCCTAAGCTCCTACTTCTCCATCCATACTTAACCTCTCAAGACTTCTCATCTCAACACTCCCCCTCAAGCTTAGCTTTGTGAAAGTCTAAGCTTGGATGGCCATGAGATCTTCCTCATTAAAAACCTCACCAAGGAAAACCCATTGGGACAAAACCTTGATGAGGGAAAAAGAGTAAAGACCTCACAGCCAAGAGGATCAGCTCCTTCTCTTCCCAAGATCAATGAGGCCCAACCTGATGTGAATGGACTCCATTGTCTTCTGTCTTGCAGCCTTGGTGAACACATCAGCCAACTGATCTTCACTCCTTGTATAGCATGGCAAGATGACTCCTAGAATGATCATCTGCCTCACCTTGTGACAATCAACTTCAATGTGCTTGGTTCTCTCATGAAACACCGAGTTGGAGGCAATGTGAATGGCTGCTTGGTTATCACAATGCATTGTCATTGGAGTAGCTTGATCAATCTCCAAATGCTTCAAGATGCCTTTGATCCACACCAGCTCGTTGGTTAGCTTCAGCATAGCTCTATACTCAGCTTCTGCACTTGAGCAAGAGACCACCTTCTGCTTCTTACTTTTCCAAGTAACCAAGTTGCCTCCAATGAATGTGCAATAGCCTGTGGTTGATCTCCTGTCTGCTCTATCACCAGCCCAATCCGCATCACAGTATCCAACCACTTCAGTGCTCCCATTGCAACCCATCCATACTCCTTGATCAGGTGAGCCGTTGAGATACATCAAGATCCTCTCCACCATGCGCCAATGATGTTCCTTAGGCACTTGCATGTGTTGACTCACCTGATTCACAGCAAAACAAATGTCAGGCCTAGTTATGGTAAGGTAAATCAATTTGCCAACTAGTTTTCTATAGAGTTTAGGATCCTGATAAGGTTTGCTGTCTTCAATCTCCCCCTCTCGTGGGACTTTGTAGCTCTCTTCCATAGGCATCCTTGCTATCTTGCCTCCATAAGCACCTGCACCTTTCAAAGGATCAAGTGTATACTTCCTTTGAGACATGAACACACCTTCCTTGGATCTACATATCTCAATTCCAAGAAAGTATTTCATTTCTCCCAAGTCTTTAATCTCAAACATGGATTTAAGGAACTCCTTGGTTGTTATGATACCTTCCTTATCACTTCCTGTGATAATGATATCATCAACATACACAAGGAGTGCAATCATACCTGAGGGAGTAGTGAGTGTGAAGAGAGTGTGATCTAGCTCAGACTTCTTGAATCCTTGGCCATTAAGGGTAGTGCTCAGCTTGTTGTACCAAGCTCTTGGTGATTGCTTCAACCCATAGATAGCTTTCTTTAGTCTCAACACATTTCCTCTCTTCACTACGTGTTCCAAGCCTGGAGGAGGATGCATATACACTTCATCCTCAAGTTCTCCTTGTAGAAATGCATTCTTCACATCCATTTGCCATAAGCCCCATCCAAGGTTCACAGCCAAGCTTAATACAATCCGGATTGTGTGTAGTTTAGCTACTGGTGCAAAGGTTTCAATGTAATCTTCTCCATAGGTTTGAGTGAAACCTCATGCAACCAGTCTTGACTTCTTCCTCTCAACTGTTCCATCAGCCTTATATTTGATTGTGAAGATCCATCTACTAGTCACAGCCTTCTTCCCTTTTGGTAACTCACTCTCATACCATGTATCATTCTTGATCATAGCTCCTGCCTCAGCTCCAACTGATTCCTTCCATTCCTTATCCATCATTGCCTCTTCATAGCTTCTTGGAATGTAGTTCTCATCCAAGTTTACCATAAACGCACAATGTTCTTCAGGGTATTGAGCAAAGGAACACACAGCCTGAGAAGGATGCTCCACAGCTTGGGCATTGTAGTACACTCGCGTGTTTACCCAACTAGAAGGATCCTTTCTCAGCCTTGTGCTTCTTCTCAATACTGGTTGTTCTTGTTCTTGAACCGGCTCAGTTTGTGTACTTGGTTCTTGAACTTCACTCTGATGTTCTTCATCTTCTTGGCTTTGCTCACCTTGATGACGAGAACCTGAGTTGAGCTCTTCTCCTGTTGAGATGAAGACCAAAGAGGCTGAGACAGAAACTTTAGAGTTTTACTGTGGTAACTTTATTTTAACCACAGTAACTACTTGGGGAAGTTATCTGATGGGATGAGGAGGTAACTTAATGAGGAGAAGAGAGGAAATTCGACCTAAGAGGATAAGGAAGGATAAGGGAGCACTTTGACAGCCTGTATGATGCTGGAAAGGAGAGGATGCTTTTTACTAGTGCAAGCATGTGAGAAAGCACAACCAAGTGATTCTAAAGGAGTTCCAGCCTGTCCATTGACTCCACATGCTTATCCATTTCGAAAACCCTTGTTGCTCTCTCTATTAATACTTGTAAACCTCATCAGTTATTAATTAATGGAGTTTTGAGTCTATCTCTCTCTAGAATCTCTCTATTCTCTCTAAACTTTACTCTAATCTTCTCTGATTATTATTAAACACACTCTAAAACACAAAAGTGTTTATGGTATCAGAGCCAGGTTGCTCAAAAGGGGATGAGTGTGTGATTTGTTTTTCGCAAATTTAGGTTCTTTCTTGGTGTTCTTGAGTGTTCTTGGTGTTCTTGAGTGTTCTTGGTGATTCTGGGTTGTGTTCTTCTGTCACTAGTCTTGTCTGGATCATTCTGATGGAAACAAACAGTCTAGACATGGAGAGGAAGCACAGATCTAGTACAATCATGGAGCTTGAAGAAGAGAGGGATGGCGATTGGTCAAGATGGGCAAAGAGAGCTTTGGAAAGCTGTGGGTTATGGTGTGGTCATGTAAAGGGGAAGCCTTTAGTGGAAATGGCTACTGAAGAAGGTCAGACAAGGAATCTGAAAGGTGAAGATGAAGCTGATCAAGAAACCACTTTGGAGAGTGGGATTGAAGAAGCTTATGTAGAAAGGTCCAAACTTGTGAAGGTCAGTGGAGACAAGAGAGTGATCCGCGGCTTGAGACAAGGAAAGGATGAGTTGTATCAGCTTGTGGGAAGGCTGAAAGAAGGATGGATGGAGCTGGATGTGCTGAGACCAAGCACATCTGATCCGAGAGTTATTAAAGAAAGGAGGAAACAAGATGTGTTCTTTAGCTTTCTTGTGAAGGAGATATGGGTTCTGGTTCTTCATGCGTGTGATGTGTGGGAAGAGGACAAGAGTTCAAACCAGTGGAAAGGTGGTACAAGCTGTAAGAAGGGAAGGCTGAGAAAGCTTTCTAGAGTGTGGCTTAAGATGGGAAAGGCGTGGAAGAAGGACAGGGAGTCTGGGTATCTTGATAGGATTAGCTTGAAGATGATCAAGGAGGTGGCTCAACAAGTGGTAAGAGGAGAGTGTTCTTACTCTGCCTATATGAGTAACTCAGTGGAGGACAGTATGGTTATGAAGGGGCAAGAGATCAAAGGAGCAGATGATCCTATCACAAAGAAAGAATGGGATGAGTTTGTCAAGTATGTGTATGCTTTGGCTACGACCCGGAGACAAGGTGCTCCTGCCTTAGCATCCACGTCCAAACCCATCATCATTGATTCTGGAGCAACACATCATATGATCAGTGATAAAAGTCTGATAAGTGGAGTCAAGGCTGCAACAGGGAGTGTCATGATAGCTAATGGTGCTAGGATCCCAATAGAAGGCGTGGGAAACCTCAAGCTGTTTGAGAAGAGCTCACCTGCGTTCTATTTGCCTCAGTTCACTTCAAATCTGATATCAGTGAAGAAGGCCACAGTTGATCTTGATTGTCAAGTAGTATTCAGGCCAAATGAAGTTGAGTTTCAAGATTTGAAGACTGGGAGAGTTATTGTAGAGGAGACAGCAAGAATCAGTTATATCATCTCCAAACAGCTAAGACCTCTAACCCTATTGATTCTGTATGCTTGAGTAGTAATGCTGATAGGTGTGAGAGTACTACTTGGCATGCTAGATTAGGACATCCTCATGCTCGTGCAATTGAATTGATTATGCCTAATATGTCATTCAATCACTTGGAATGTGAAGCTTGCATCTTAGGGAAGCATTGTAGAACTGTTTTTCCTACATCAGAGACCATATATGCAAATTGCTTTGATCTTGTTCATTCTGATGTGTGGACAGCCCCTTGTATGTCTAGAGAAAACCAGAAGTACTTTGTGACATTCATAGATGAGAAGTCTAAGTATACATGGATCACATTGCTGCCATCTAAGGATAGAGTGTTTGAGGCTTTTGTCAACTTCCAAGCATATGTAACTAACCATTACAATGCTACTGTGAAGGTACTACGGTCTGATAATGGAGGAGAATACACCAGTCATGCCTTCAAGAGTCACTTGGCTAAACATGGGATAGTGCATCAAACCAGTTGTCCTTACACACCACAGCAGAATGGGGTAGCTGAGAGGAAGAATAGGCATCTGATGGAGGTGGCTAGATCCATGATGTATCATGCTAATGTTCCAAAGAGGTTTTGGGGTGATGCTGTTCAGACTGCATGCTATCTTATCAATCGGATTCCAACTAAGGTATTGAAGAATCTGTCTCCTTTTGAGGTGCTGAACAAGAGCAAGCCATACATAGATCATCTGCGTGTCTTTGGATGTCTATGTTATGTCTGGGTTCCAGGAGAACAGAGAAACAAGTTGGAGGCAAAGAGCACTAAAGCAATGCTCATTGGATACTCAGTAACTCAGAAGGGGTACAAGTGCTATGATCCAGCAACCAGGAGAGTGCTGGTGTCTAGAGATGTTAAGTTCATAGAGACAAAGGGGTATTATGAAGAAAAGAATTGGGAAGACTTGGAAGATCTGTCTCAAGAACCAAGAAACATGGCAGAGAATCTGAGGAACATCTTGGAAAGGCTTGGGGTAAACATGTCCCAAGATAAGGTTAGAGAAGTTGAAAGAACAACTCCCCTTGATCATGAGGGGGGAATGAGTCTGAATCAAGAGTGCAAGAGCAGCACCAAGAGGATTCAGGTCATCATGATCAAGAGGTGACACAAGAAGTAGAGAATGTTCCTCAGGTCGGTGTGAATGAGCAGGGAGAGGTTCATGATCCAGAGGAGGTGAGTGAGACAGAAACAGAGGTTCAAGCAGAGGTTCAAGCTGAGGATCAGGTTCAGGTTTTGCGAAGGAGCACAAGGATAAAGAGGGATGCTTCCAACTGGGTAAACACGAGAGTGTACTACAATGCCCAGGCTGTGGAGCATCCTTCTCAAGCCGTATGTTCCTTTGCAGAATATCCAGAAGAGCACATGGTGTTTATGTGTAACTTGGATGAGAATGAGATACCAAGATCTTATGAAGAAGCTATGAAGCACAAGGTTTGGAGAGATTCAGTAGGAGATGAAAGGGATGCAATGATCAGGAATGATACTTGGTATGAGAGTGAGTTACCTAAAGGGAAGAAGGCAGTTTCAAGCAGATGGATCTTCACCATCAAGTATCTTGCAAATGGGGAGATAGATAGGCGCAAGACTAGGCTAGTTGCAAGAGGATTTACACAGACTTATGGGGAAGATTACATTGATACTTTTGCACCAGTGGCCAAGCTTCACACAATTCGAATTGTGTTATCCATTGCAACAAACTTGGAGTGGGATTTGTGGCAAATGGATGTGAAGAATGCTTTCTTGCAAGGTGAACTTGAAGATGAAGTATACATGCATCCACCTCCTGGTCTTGAGCATCTAGTAAAGCCAGGGAATGTTTTGAGATTGAAGAAAGCAATATATGGGTTGAAGCAGTCACCTAGAGCTTGGTACAGGAAGCTGAGTACAACACTCAATGGGAGAGGCTTTAGGAAGTCTGAACTAGATCACACTCTCTTCACCTTGACAGGACCTTCAGGGAGCATTGTGATTCTAGTATATGTGGATGATTTGATTATCACAGGAAGTGATAAGGCAGGGATTCAGGCCACTAAGGAGTTTCTCAAATCTGTGTTTGACATCAAGGATTTGGGAGAGATGAAGTATTTTCTGGGCATTGAGATATGCAGATCAAAGGAGGGTTTGTTTATGTCTCAAAGGAAGTATACTATGGATATGTTGAAGGAGACTGATGTGCTTGGAGGAAAGATAGCCAAGACACCTCTCGAGGAGGGATATAAGGTTCTGCGTGAGGGGGAGGTTGAAGAGAAGCAGCTGTTTGAGGATCCTAAGCTATACAGGAAGATGGTTGGCAAGCTGATCTACTTGACCATCACTAGGCCAGATATATGCTTTGCGGTGAATCAAGTGAGTCAACATATGCAGGCGCCAAAGGTCCATCATTGGAAGATGGTTGATAGGATACTGAGGTATTTGAGTGGCACGTCTGGTCAAGGAGTTTGGATGGGTTGTAATGGCAGTACAGAAGTGGTTGGATATTGTGATGCTGATTGGGCAGGAGATAGAGTGGACAGGAGATCAACTACTGGGTATTGTACATTCATTGGAGGGAACTTGGTCACTTGGAAGAGTAAGAAGCAGAAGGTTATCTCCTGTTCAAGTGCTGAAGCTGAGTATAGAGCCATGTTGAAGCTGACAAACGAGTTGGTGTGGATCAAGGGGATCTTGAAGCATTTGGAGATTGAGCAGTCCTATGACAATGCATTGTGACAATCAAGCAGCTATCCACATTGCTTCTAACTCAGTCTTTCATGAGAGGACGAAGCATATAGAAGTTGATTGCCACAAGGTGAGGCAGATGATTATACTTGGAGTGATATTGCCATGTTATACAAGAAGTGAAGATCAGCTTGCAGATGTGTTTACTAAAGCAGCGAGATTAAAGACAATGGAGTCCATACTATCAATACTTGGACTCATTGATCTTACTCCTAGGAGCTGAGCCCCTCAACCATGGAGTCTCCACTCTTTTTCCCTCATCAAGGTTTTATCCCATTGGGTTTTCTTTGATGAGGTTTTTAATGAGGGAGGTCTTCATGGTTTCCAAGCTTGACTTGTTCTACATGGTCAAGCTTGAGGGGGAGTGTTGAGATGAAGACCAAAGAGGCTGAGACAGAAACTTTAGAGTTTTACTGTGGTAACTTTATTTTAACCACAGTAACTACTTGGGGAAGTTATCTGATGGGATGAGGAGGTAACTTAATGAGGAGAAGAGAGGAAATTCGACCTAAGAGGATAAGGAAGGATAAGGGAGCACTTTGACAGCCTGTATGATGCTGGAAAGGAGAGGATGCTTTTTACTAGTGCAAGCATGTGAGAAAGCACAACCAAGTGATTCAAAAGGAGTTCCAGCCTGTCCATTGACTCCACATGCTTATCCATTTCGAAAACCCTTGTTGCTCTCTCTATTAATACTTGTAAACCTCATCAGTTATTAATTAATGGAGTTTTGAGTCTATCTCTCTCTGGAATCTCTCTATTGTTTCTAAACTTTACTCTAATCTTCTCTGATTATTATTAAACACACTCTAAAACACAAAAGTGTTTATCTCCTTCTTCACTCAAGCCGACTCCTTCTTGGCCATTTTCTTGAGTTTCAGGTTCACTTCCCCCCTCATGATCAAGGTGAGGTGTTTGTGTAGCTCTAATGGGTTCATTTGAGCTCTCTCCGTGGCCTCCACCATTCGCAGACTGATCCTGGTTCATCCTGATGCCTAGACCCTCCAAGATAGTCCTTAAGACTCCAGCCTTATCTGATGTGAGATCCTTCAATTCTTCTTGATTCTTCTCCTCATAGTATCCTCTTTCTTCAATGAACTTCACATCTCTAGATACAAGTACTCTTCTAGCTTCTGGATCATAACACTTGTATCCTTTTTGAGTTGTTGAGTAGCCAATGAACATTGCCTTCCTGCTTCTTGCTTCTAACTTGTTTCTCAACTCCCCTGGTACCAGCACATAGCATAAACACCCAAATACTCTTAAGTACTCTACTGATGGCTTGTGCTTGTTGAGAACCTCAAATGGTGCTTGATCCTTAAACACTTTGGTGGGAATTCGGTTTGATAAAAATAGCATGCAGTTGCAACTGATCACTCCAAAATCTCTTTGGAACATTGGCTTGAAACATCAATGATCTAGCGACCTCCATCAAGTGCCTGTTCTTCCAATCAAACCAGGATGAATCTCTTTGTAAGAAGCTTTATTTGAATACATAAAGTGGTGGAGAATCACCAGGAAGTTGAAATCAATCTCATAGGAGTGATTGGCATGAAGAAGTTATCCCACTTTCAAATCAGTTGATTCCAGTTTCCCAGTTGGTAATAGAACAGCTTCGTCGTCGCTCCAATCAAACAGGATGAATCTCTTTGTAAAGAAAAGCTTGATTGGATACAATAAGTGGTGGAGAATCACCAGGAAGTTGAATAAATAAATCTCATAGGAGTTGGATATGATGAAGAAGTATCCCACTTTCAAATCAGGTGATTCCAGTTTCCAGTTTGGGGAGAATAACACAGCTTCTTCGTCGCTCCAATCAAACCAGGATGAATCTCTTTTAAGAAGCTTGATTTGGATACATAAAAGTGGTGAGAGAATCACCAGGAAGTTGAATAAATCTCATAGGAGTTGGCATGAAGAAGTTATTCCCACTTTCAAATCAGTTGATTCCAGTTTCCCAGGTTGGTAATAGAACAGCTTCGTCGTCGTTCCAAACAAACCACGATGAATCACTTTGTAAGAAGCTTGATTTGGATACGTAAAGTTGGTGGAGAATCACCGGGAAAGTTGAAAATAAATATCATAGGAGTTGGGATGAAGAAGTTATCCCCACTTTCAAATCAGTTGATTCCAGTTTCCCAGTTTGGAATAGCACAGCTTCCTCGTCGTTCCAATCAAACCAGGATGAATCTCTTTGTAGAGAAGCTTGATTTGGATACATAAAAGTGGTGGATAATCACCAGGAAGTTGAATAAATCTCATAGGGAGTTGGCATCATGAAGAAGTTTATCCCACTTTCAAATCAGTTGATTCCAGTTTCCTAGTTTGGAATAGCACAAGCTTCTTCGTCGTTCCAATCAAACCAGGATGAATCTCTTTGTAAGAAGCTTGATTTGGACACATCAAAGTTGTGGAGAATCACCAGGAAGTTGAAATAAATAAATCTCATAGGACTTGGCATGAAGAAGTTTATCCCACTTTCAAATCAGGTGATTCCAGTTTCCCAGTTTGGGAATAGCACAGCTTCTTCGTCGTTCCAATCAAACCAGGATGAATCTCTTTGTAGAAAGCTTGATTTGAATACATAAAGTGGTGGGAGAATCACCAGGAAGTTGAATAAATCTCATAGGACTTGGGATGAAGAAGTTATCCCCCTTTCAAATCAGGTGATTCCAGTTTCCCAGTTTTGGGAATTGCACAGTCTTCGTCGTTCCAATCAAACCAGGATGAATCTCCTTGTAAGAAGCTTGATTTGGATACATAAAGTGGTGGAGAATCACCAGTAAGTTGAATAAATTCTCATAGGACTTGGGATGAAGAATTATCCCACTTTCAAATCAGGTGATTCCAGTTTCCCAGTTTGGGAATAGCACCCTTCTTCGTCGTTCCAATCAAACCAGGGTGAATCTCTTTTTAAGAAGCTTGATTTGGATACATA
Source organism: Brassica napus (assembly GCF_020379485.1). NCBI lineage: Eukaryota > Viridiplantae > Streptophyta > Magnoliopsida > Brassicales > Brassicaceae > Brassica > Brassica napus. The sequence continues at coordinate 1,012 of NW_026016926.1, read as the reverse complement.
AAGTGGTGGAGAATCACCAGGAAGTGATAATTAAATCTCATAGGAGGTTGGCATGAAGGAAGTTATCCCACTTTCCAAATCAGGTGATTCCAGTTTCCCAGTTTGGAATAAGCACAGCTTCTTCGTCGCTCCAATCAAACCAGGATGAATCTCTTTTTAAGAAGCTTGATTTGGATACATAAAGTGGTGGAGAATCACCAGGAAGTTGAATAAATTTCTCATAGGAGTGGAGTTGGCATGAAGAAGTTATCCCACTTTCAAATCAGTTGATTCCAGTTTCCCAGGTTGGTAAATTAGAACAGCTTCGTCCTCGTTCCAAACAAACCACGATGAAGCACCTTTGTAAGACGCTTGATTTGGATACGTAAAGTGGTGGAGAATCACCGGGAAGTTGAATAAATATCATAGGAGTTGGGATGAAGAAGTTATCCCACTTTCAAATCAGTTGATTCCAGTTTCCCAGTTTGGGAATAGCACAGCCTTCGTCGTTCCAATCAAACCAGGATAATCTCTTTGTAAGAAGCTTGATTTGGATACGTAAAGTGGTGGAGAATCACCAGGAAGTTAAATAAATCTCATAGGAGTTGGCATGAAGGAAGTTATCCCACTTTCAAATCAGTTGATTCCAGTTTCCCAGTTTGGTAATAGCACAGCTTCTTCGTCGTTCCAATCAAAACCAGGATGAATCTCTTTGTAAGAAGCTTGATTTGGATACATAAAGTGGGTGGAGGAATCACCAGCAAGTTGAATAAATAATCTAAGAGTTGGGGATGAAGAAGTTATCCCACTTTCAAATTAGGTGATTCCCGTTTCCCAGTTTGGGATAGCACAGCTTCTTCCGTTCGTTCCAATCAAACCAGGATGAATCTCTTTGTAAGAAGCTTGATTTGGATACATAAATTGGTGAGAGGATAGAACCAGGAAGTTGAATAAATCTAATAGGAGGTTGTGCATGAAGAAGTTATCCCACTTTCAAATCAGGTGATTCCCGTTTCCCAGTTTGGGAAGAGCA